>NC_052021.1:34533285-34673285 GCF_015832195.1 Motacilla alba alba
CTGGATTTGGATTTGGCAGGTGCAGGGATGAGCTAAAACAGCATCTTAGCCCCAGCCTGACATATTCCAAAGATCTCAGCTGAAAGATGGCAGAAACCTGAAATCACCTCTGAACAGTGAGCAGGATTTATCCTTAAACCCAGCTCAAAATCCTGCCTCACCTGGCCCTGGGCTGAGCACTGACATCCTCAGCCTCCCACAGCCTCTTAGAGCTGGGAATTTGCCCTCTGATGGACACAGGTGGCTGAGGACCACCCTGCCTGCTGCCAGTGGCCAAAGAGCAGATGATTTTCTCCCTCAAATCTTCCTCACACCACTGATTTCTTCCCTTATTACACGGCTCAGCCGTGGAGCTGCTCCAGCAGGAGCCAGGTGCTGGGGGAAGGTGGCACAGCTCTGCCATGAGCTCATGTTTGACCATCACCCATGCCAGGACTGACAATTCCCCTCTTTTTAAGGCACATTTTAGGAGAAAGCAGCAAGGCTTGTACAAATTATATTTATTTTTGCCGCTACAGTCTGAGTATTCTCTCATTCCCACCCAATGCTACAGATTAACAAAATAATTCAGGCACCACCTATCAATTCCTGATAGTTTTGCTCCCATAGTATCTATTACCTCCAAATGAAGTATCTGACTGCCCAAGTTTGTAAAAAAATACAAATATTAGCTCTGCTAGCTGCTCCCTCACAGGAATTTTTACCTACTGACATTACCACTATTCTGTATGTTGGTTTGGTTTGGCTGGCTTGTTTTTTGTTTTTTTGGTTTTTTTTTAAGTGCAACAAATATCTTTACCTTTTTAGGTATAATTTTATCCGAAAACCTAATAAAAAGGCAGTAAAGAAACAAAGTTAGCTATTAGATAACAGTTCTTGCTGCCAAAAGCCATAATCTGACACAGATTGAGCCTGGTACAGTAGTCAATTAATGGCTCAGTGCTCATACAATAATGACCTACTAACCTGACGGTGTGTTGCTCTCACATTTTGCTGTCCCCTGGGATGCCACTGTCACTGTGTTATCTATTGCCTGCTTCCCTATCAAAGAAAATAAGCAGAGCTGAAATGTATGTACGCATCAAGCTCTGTAGTTCATTGCACACCAACCCCAGCAACTGGAGGAACAATAGATTTATAAGTTTATCCTACATTAAACCAAACATGCCTGACTGCACTGTAAATTACTAAATAATAAACCAGGTGGTGTAAGATCCTGACTTGGACAGAATATAAAAATCTATCAACCTGTAAAATACAATAACCATAAACGTGCTATGTGGCTGATGGCTCAGGTAAACCATCCACCTCCAGCAGCAGAGGTTTTGCCGGAGTAAATTGCAACAAAAGGTTTACTAAATTTAGGTCTGGAGCACTTCTTCATTTTAGGCAACACCATCAATAGGAGAAATATAATTGAGCTAAAACCAGTGGCAAATGTGCTTGTTTTGTTTACATTTCTTTGTCTCTAATGGAGCTATTTCATGGTAATGTGCTGTGTTTCCCAGCATATTGCCACGGGCATTTAGTCTGATCTCTAAAGAGAAGATGAACTACTGCAGAAGGGCATCTTTCTTCAGGATTCAAACTCCACATTCAAATTAGCTTGAAGTGGTGCAGGAGGTGCAAGACGCAGAACGCTGAAAGGTCAGGGCGCTCGCATCCTTGGAATGGACTAAATCTCAATTTAAAAGAAACCCCCAGCAGTTGTGTTAGCGCAATAAAATATTTTGCATGCCTCTGTGCACACCATTAGTCCCACCCCAAATGATATCCCAGATTTTTAATAAGTCCTACCTTTGCTCCCAAAATTAATTGCCACGAACCACAGAAAACATTAGATCAAGACGCTCAAAAAATGATTCAATAAATCACAACTCCAAAATCCACAATATTAATTAATTCCCTTTTCGGAGCTTTTCAAGAAGCCAAGCAGGTTAAATTTATATGATTTACAAACAGTGTTTACATTCATAGAGAGACAACTAATTGCTGCACGGCTTGACATCATTACAGGGAAATGCTGGGGGATGCAGACAGTTTAATTAGGGGTGGCTTTAAGTTCACAACACGACTGGTACCACAGTGCTTTACTAATGTGCTTATATGGGATGATCATACACACCACGGCTTTTATTCTTGCTGTACTCTTTGTCTTTACAACAGAAAATAAAGTATTTTTCCCACGCAGGCAAGCTGACACAGTGTATATTTCCCCCTCGATTTTATTCACTTGCTTTGCAGAGCATAAAGAAATGTTTCTTAACCTAACAAAGTGCATATTCAATTGCAGATGCGTGTGCCTTGCTGATCCATGAGCAAACACACACAAATCCTGGGCTCAGCCTCTCCCAGATTCCCCCATTCAAGGCAAACTCCCACTGAAATTAATGGGGACTCAGCACCCCATCATCATTTCCCTGGACTGAACCTCGTGTGAACCCACACAATGCAAGTGGGGTTTAAAGCTGTTCCCCCGCATTTTTTTGGAGGAAAAAATGGGAAGTGCCTTTCAGGAAGAGCCTGAACTTCAAGAAGGAATGGGCCCAGTGTGCATCTGCCAAGGGGCAGATAAAGGGGCTCTTGCACCCTGTTTTCATCACAGATTGGTTTTTCTCCTGGCAGGGTGAGGACAGACCCCCTAAGCACCCTATTAATTTCTTTTTAAGCAAACCAGGCTGAACTGCTATTATCCTGTTTTTATGAGGTACCTCCAGCACCTATTTCCACAGTGGTTTCTGCAGTGCTGGACAGGGGAACACAGCACTGCTGTCCTGGAATATCAGGGTCCTTTTCTGCTCCTCCCACTGCCCAGACAGAGACCTTCAGAGTCCCTGATTTTCCTGTTCTAGTCTCAGAATGGATGTTCCCATCCTAGCCTTAGTTCTAGCTCCTGTTCTAGTCGCAGCATCTGCTCGTCCTTGTCTCCCTGTGCAATGGAGCCTTCTCACTCACCATGAAATGAAACCCCCTGGGTGACATTTAAAAGGCCAGAATTATTTCAAAAAAGAATTTGTGACACGGAAAAAAAAAAATATTACATCCAATTAAAAATGCACAAGCAGCTCAGATAAGAAGAATACGAGTGTCAATACAGAGTGCAGGAGACAGAACTCACCAGGTGTGCTTTCCTTGGTACTTGGTTTGGGAACCACACCACAGCTCCAACTACCACTGCTCCCAATCCATGGAACAGCATCTCTCCAGGCAGGAGCACCTCCTGGTCTCATGTCAGCAGCTGATGGTGTGGCAGAGAAAGGAGGTGCCCTTTACTCACCACACCTACACTCACGGGTTTTGATTTCACAAACAAAATCACTGGAGAAGTTGAAGAACGAGACGGAAAACTTTGAATTTCCATTTAGCTGCATGGATTCTAGTCTTGGACTCGTGGGGAAAGATTAACACTGAGCTCTGCCAGTCACAGTGTCCATGGAAAGTTTTCCTGCACTAGTTAAAAATTCAAGTAATTTTCTGGCACTGCATTTTTGATACGTAACTCCGTGTTACAACAACTGGCAATGGTGAAGTTGTTACGGTCTATTTATCTGTATTTAATTATTTTTATGCACCCATCACTGTAGCATCTGGATCAAATGTAATAATGCATTAAATTAAACTGTCTAGAGTGGAAAACACAAACTGTTACCATCCCCACGACGCCCCAGCCAGTCCAACAGCAGCGGTGACAAAGACAAGACCTTTCAAAGAGCAGGAGTTCAGTGGCCAGAAACAGGACAAAGCCAGGTGTGAAATTCTGTATTTTGCATAATGGAACCCTACAATGGCTTGGCTTGAAAGGGACCTTGAAATTACCCAGTGCCACTCCTGCCATGGCAGGGACACCTCCCACTGCCCCAGCTGCTCCAGCCCCAGTGTCCAGCCTGGCCTGGGGCACTGACAGGGATCCAGGGGCAGCCCCAGCTGCTCTGGGCACCCTGTGCCAGGCCTGCCCACCCTCACAGCCAAAAATACTTCCAAAAATCCCATCTAAATCTACCCACTTCCAGTTTAAAGCCATTCCCTGTGTGCTGTCCCTCCATCCTTGTCCCCAGTCCCTCTGCAGCTCTCCTGGAGCCCCTTCAGGCCCTGGCAGGGCTCTGAGCTCTCCCTGGATCTGCTCCTCTCCAGGTGAGCCCCCCCAAGTGTCCCAGCCTGGCTCCAGAGGGACTCCAGCCCTTGGAGCAGCCCCGTGGCCTCCTCTGGATTTGCTCCATCAGACCCACATCCCTCCTGTGCTGAGGATCCAGGGCTCCAGGCTGGGTGTCAATAGAGGGACAGAATCAGTCACCACATGAGGTGTCTGAGGCAGGAAGGAGCCTGCCAGGCGTTTCTACTGGAGCACTTCCTCCACATCTGCATTTTCACTCAGTCTGAGGAGCTTCAGAGATGCTGAATGACTGGAGACATCCAGCTGAGATATTTAGAAAAGCAGGACTATAAATATTTTCACCTCTCAGTAACCTGGAGTGCTGGACAACCTAACAATGCTTAAAAGAGGTAAATTTTGCTCCCCTTTGTACAGAACCCTATTGATTTCACATTCTGCACTTTTAGAAAGTGCTGAGATCATTATGTGTCTTTTAATAGATTTTGACTCCGGAGACAAACATGTTGAGAGCTGTCATCACCAAGATGCCTGCTGTCATTGTGCCATCTTCTTAACCTAACGTAAGGAAATTCATATTTAGTGAACGAGGAAATTACTTTGGGTATGTATCATTCAAATCCTTAAGGATTATTGGCTAATTAGGAGCACAGTAATGTAAATTTGCCTTGTGTCAGGTTTTCAGGAACAGTAAAATAACATAATTAAGCAGTGAGCAAAGTAGATCATTTAAGCTACTCTTCACTGACAAATGTATATGATGTCTAAATATACCATGGGCTCCTAAACTAGTAACTAATGAGAACTGACTGGAAAGTCTAAAACAATGGTTTCTAAGAGAAATCGAGTATGTTAATCCAGAGTAAATAGCTCTAACTCGCACTTGGCGGCATTTAGGAGGAGGAGGGGGATGTTTTCAGCCTCTCTGGCTGCCTGCCTGTGTCCCTGGCTGGTGGCAGAGGTGCACTTTGAGCAGCAGAGGCAGCCCAGACCCCTTCCTGCTCCGTTTCCCAAGAATCCTGTGAATCCGTGCAGCTGCAGCAAAGGAAAAAAAAAAAACCCTCCTCATGGAAATTCAGCACAAACCCAAACAAGGTCTTTGCATATGCAATTGCATGCGTGGTTTGGGTTTTTATAACCTGGTTCTTCTTTTCTCCTGCTTTGGTTCACCCTCTGTTTGCTGGGTGGCGACTTCGCGTGACACACGCGACCAGAGCCTTGTGTGATCTGGTACATGACCCTGGCTTTGCCTCTTGTTCGAGCAGCCCTGGCTGAAATCAGTCCCCGTGAGGGTCTCTGTTACATCGGGACAGTGGCACGACGTGGAGAGGGAAGTGACACGAGCTGGTGGCAGAGAGCAGCCACCTGCAGAGGATCCTCACCTCCCGAACTGTTCCCAGCGCTCCCGCCAACCGCGGGGAATTATTCACACAAACTGCTGGCCAAATCCTCCCCAGCCCCTCCTTGGAAACACGAATATTTTGAAGTGCAGATGTTTCAGTTTAATATCAGGCCCTCAGCACTGCAGCAGAGGATGGGTGGGTACCTCAGGCAGGAGTGGGAACATTTTCAGTGCTCCACCAGAGGCACGTAGTGATCTCTGTTCCTGGGATCCTGCAGCTGATCAGCTCCGTGCCTGACCAAGCAGCTCTCAAACCGGGCACAGGCACAGGATCTCCTCTGAAATCCCCCACACAAGGACTGTTTTCTGCTCACTGTCCCCTAATTTATCTCTGTTGCTCCTGGGTGTGACAGTGCTCCCAGCCAGGGCTGATGCCATCACCACCATCCCCCAGCCTGGAGTCCTGGCACGTCCCTCTGGCTCAGCATTTTGGGTGGCTGCCCCCTGCCAGTCATCACCACGTGCTGAAGAGCTCATGGAAAAACCCCTCTTGGAGCTTCCCCTTGGGACAACGGCTCACAGGTGGAGCTGTGCTCTTCAGAATTCCAGGGTTTCCCGGTTTGCCCACTCACAGCTCCCTGCCCATTCACTCTTACCCTTTCCTTCCTTCCCACACCAACCTGAAGGACTGGGATTATGAGATCCAGCTGCAGCCAGGGCACGAAGCAATCGTGTTCCCTAATTTATAGCCAAGGTTTTCACAGTTGCAGCATAGGGAACAGATCAAGGATGCAGGAGGCTGTTGTAGTCAGAGCTGCAGCTTGGTGTGAGGCACAGAAGAGGTGGCAAGGAGGTGGCAGAGACACCCCCCACACCTTGCACTGAGTCCCCATCCCTGGAGGATTCAAAGCTGTGTGGATGTGACGCCTGGGGACTTCAACAGGGGTGGCCCTGGCAGTGCTGGGGAATGGTTGGGGTCGATGCTCTGGGAGGGCTTTTCCAACCTCAAGGATTTGTTGATTCCATGATTTTTTCCACTCAACCACCAGACTTGGAAATACTTGAGAAGATGGGACACTGCTGTAGCAGACACCAAGAGAAGTGCTGGCATTTCCTCTGACACACTTTGCTAACCAGAGTGTCCAAATTGCAGCCTGATGGGCACCAACACTCAAACATCCAGGAAAAATCTAAACACTGAACCTCTGCTAAGCTCAAAAAAATCCTGCAATTAAAAGTGTTCAAACTCACCCTGGCTGCAAAGACAAATAATTTACTTTGGGTTCCATGCCAGAGTTTGCAATTACATTGAATAAGTCATTTACAACTGTCTGCTAATCAAAGAGATAATATGTAGAATAAGTGTTTCACAGCAATTAAATCTTTTTTTCTCCCATTAACTAAAAAAGGTTATTTTGCAGCCTCTTTGTGCTGAAATGTAACAGCACAAATATAGTGCTTTGTTATCAGTTTAAAAATTGAAACCTCTGTGCATCTTTTTTTTTTCTTTCCTCCTGGATTCCAGTTAAGTAAAATTGCCTTTCATGAGAAATGCTTGCAAATTATCAAAGACTTCCTTTTAAACAAGCTCAGAGAGTATGGAGCAAATGCCTTCCTTCCAAAGTAATTGGAATTTCTATCTAAATTATTCTTGGACAAATTAAAAGTGCCAAATATAAGTCAATTTTTTATTGGGAACAATTCTATTATAGTTTGTAATAAAGGAAAACTAAAAAACATGCTGCAGCATCCTTGGAAAAGTGGAAAGTATTTTAGGAAGATCGAGAGCTCTCAGCCTCCTATGATGCTTATTAAAAACTACTTTCAATGAGGTGATTAGGGAGAAAATTGTCAAGTAAGCAGAGAAAAAAATTACTTCTCAGCCTAATCAGTGTATCACAGAATTAGTCCTTTCCTCCTTTAGAGATATCATCCAGCTGATGGGCTTGTCACCATGGATAAAGGCTATTTTGATTTTATACAGGCTAACCTTTGAATATTAATTTCCACAAAAAGGAAAATAATTTCGTGGCTAAAACCTCCCCCCTCCTTCCTGGCTCCTCATTCCAGCCCAGAAAAGGGCAGTTGTCACCCCAAAATGAAGACATTTTTAGCCCTCTGCGTCTAATCGTGGCGAGAGCCAGTAAAATAAATCAGCGAGGAGTAAAAGTAAAATTTGCAATAACCTGATACTACTGCCTCATCCTCCCACATCTCAGGACATAAAACTTACTGTCAGAAGAACTCACAGCACAAGAATTAATCAAGGAACTCTTAAAATACTCCAAGCACCTTCCTTCTGATGACTAATTTGCCTTTCCTATTGCAAACTACTAATTTTTTATCTCAATCGATATGTACAAATATACCTTCCCATCAATCACCCGGGGCAAGGCCAAACTTCCACTATTTATGTAAGACTGACTACAAGATGAAACAAAAATTGACTACAGCAAACCTGGGCCGCAGTGACAGCCCCAGAGGGAGGGAGGGAAGGGGAAGGAGGACGGGAGCAGGTGGAATGAGCACCTTGGGAAGGAGCGAGGGGCTCGTGGGAGAAAAAAATCTTCAGCAGGCAAAATCAGGGGGTGGAAAAATCAGGGGGAGGCAGAGCAATGGGAAGAGCCTCAAGAAATCTCTTAGAAATGCCCAGAAGTCCCAAAGGAAGAAGTTCAGGATGAGGAGGGGAAAGGGAACAATAGAAAAATGTCGGAGGTGTAAGAAAAGTGCCCAGAATTGCTCTGTGGAGAGAGGAGAGGCCAGAAGAAATACAGAAATAACTCAGATTGAATGGCAGTGACCACAGCAGAACCCAGCAGGATTCAGGGATGTATCAATCAGGGAGATCTTCTCTATCCAGCTGAACAAGCAAGGATTGAGGAGGAAACCCATGGAAGCAGTTGGAGATGGAAGGAGCCACGTGAAGCAGCACTCACAGGGAGTGGGTGTCACCATGGCAATTTTAGGAAAATCCTTTGCTAGGATTTTTTTCTCCTGAAAAGCTGAGGAGCCTCAGGAAAGAAATGTAACCAATAACTCTGTGCTGCTGTGGGATGCAGCAGGTGCTGCCTTGGTTGGTCCATGGGAGGTGTTTCTAATTAATGACCAATCAAGGATGCAGCTGGGTCAATTCTCAGAGAGACACAAGATTTTATTATCATTCCATTCTGTTCCTGCCCAGCCTTCTGATGGATCCTTCCTCTGCAAGGCTCAAATCTGGGATTGCAAACTGCGAGGGAGCCCTGCTGCACACACACACAAAGCTGAGCTCTGACGAAGGCTGGGCCACTGCAAGGATGGAGAAACTCTGCTCCAGTGTGGATTGTGAGGCTGATTCATGCTGAGGAGCTGCAAAGGAGAACAGTGGGAAGAGGCAGAAGTGGTCATGGTGTCTCTGCTCCCTTGACACGCTCCGCTAAGGAAGAATTTTCACTGGAAAATAAAGACAGCAAACAGCTGAAAGGATTTTAAGAGGTTTCTGAGAAAGATGGGGACAGACCTTCTAGTAGGGTCTGCAGTGACAGGACAAGGGGTCTGGTTTAAACTAAGAGAGGGGAGGTTCAGACTAGATGTAAAAAAGGTTTTATGATGAGAGTGGTGAAACACTGGCACAGGGTACCCAGAGCAGCTGGGGCTGCCCCTGGATCCCTGGCAGTGCCCAAGGCCAGGCTGGACACTGGGGCTGGAGCAGCTGGGGCAGTGGGAGGTGTCCCTGCCACGGCAGGGGTGGTGGCACTGGGTGAGATTTGGGGTCCCTTTTAACCCAAAGCATTTAATGAATCCTTCCAGGAGCACCAGGCCTACGCTCTCCCACTTTCCACCCAGGAAGTTCCCTCTGCTTGAGCTGAGCTTTCCCTGGAGTTCTGCCACCTCTTCCTCACAAGAAGTAGGATCACAGCAGCCTCAGAGCCCAGTATCCCAGATCAAGTGAGCAGGGAAAGGAACCAGAGCTGAAAACAGCAGGACAAAGCACTGGAAACACAACATGTGAGTTCCCAAGCACTGACTTGGAGCAGAAGGAAGCTGAAGCTTGAATGTGGTATTTTCCATGAGCAGAATCCATGTTTTACTGATAAAAGTGACTTAATCACCAATCTAAAGGCACTTTGGGCATAAACTCCTTCAGTGAGCACTCCAAACCACACACACTGGGGCTGCTCAGACAATGCAGAGCAGTCTGTGGGAGAGGACTGACACCAGCCCAAAACAAAGGGACACAGGAGGGAAGAACCTCCTGGAGCAAAGAGCTTTGGATGGGCTCAGCTGGGAAGACAAAGTTTGGCTGATGGACTTCAGCAGGACTGCACCTGTGAGAAAGTCACATGGTTAAGGTTGTAGATGTGCCTAATTACCTCGGTGAAATATGGAACTATTTGTTAATTTAAGTGAGCAAAGCAGTAAATCATGTTAAATACGGTGGCACGGTGGTGCTGCTTCTGACAAAACTGGATTTTGTGTAGAAGGAAAAATTTCAGGTCAGAGTTAGGGCTCTCCCCATTCAGGGGCATGTGCACACATCTTTCTCCCCTGCAAAAAGCATAATGGAAAAGATATTTCAAAAACAATTTTAAAAATACCTTAAAAATTCATTTAGTAATAAACATTAACCTCTGTGAGACAAGCAAGCTCTCTCTATATATAGTCATACATATATTTATACACATTTTAAAACTAGAAAATACATTTCTCTAATCCTTGTGATGTTTATCAGTTCAGTTCATTAAACCATGACTAAGAGTTTTAAATCAAAGACAAGTTTTTAGATATTACTAAAACAAAACAATCAAAACAATAGCACAAAAACCAAACCCTCACAAGCAGGAAAACCCTCCCCACAGCATTTCTTTTCCTCTCTGTCACAAAAAGGCCCCAGAGACTCTAAATTTGACTCTTGATACCACTAGTCAGATCGGTTTATTAATTAAGACAAGGAACTTATTGGAATTTACCTTGAAAGACCACACAAGGTACATTATTAGAATAATTCCTTATAAAGAATAGAAACAAAAAAAAAAAAAAGAGGAGGATTTAATTGAAATTCTTGTTATATTGGTGTCAGAATAGGTTATTGCACACACACTGTTACTTTACCCCACCCCTCTAGAAAGCAAAGTCTTCTCAAGTTAATGAATTTATTAAATGGAACAAAGCAAACAAATGCCAGTACCCTAAAATTTTAACAAGGAAATAAATAACAGAGTCATGGAATGGTTTGGGATGGAAGTGATCTTAACACCATCTTGTTCCAACCACCTGTCACTAGACCAGGCTTTTCAAAATCCCAATAGTTCCAAGTTTAAATTATTTGAATTATTTTCCTACTTTGCAGGGCAAACCAGACAAGTATTTTTATAACAGAATGACTGATCTGATGCTTAAAAAGAGTTTTGAACTAATTTACATTCACGGGATATCTTTTAAATGCCTCCTTTCTTTATCAAAGGGGTGACCACAATGTTTAGAAGAAGCTCATGAGAAAGAGGTGAAAGCTGGAAGTGATGCCCTTGATGCCTTGAGAGGCTGCCCCAGAGCAGAGGCTGGGCAGAGTCACAGAATAAAGCAGGGATTTATTCAAGGATCTCCTCCATGGATCCACCTTGGGCAGCACAAGAGCCCAGCCAGGGCTGCACCCAAGATGAACCCAAATGGTCCCAAAATGAACCCAAGATGAACCCAAATGGTCCCAAAATGAACCCAAGATGAACCCAAATGATCCCAAAATGAACACAAGATGAACCCAAATGGTCCCAAAATGAACCCAAGATGAACCCAAATGGTCCCAAAAGGAACCCAAGATGAACCCAAATGGTCCCAAAATGCACGAGCGCTCCCAGGGTCTCTCCCTTGGCTCAGCTCTGCTCCATTTGCACCTTGCAGTTCATTGTCCCGTTCCAGCTTTAGCCCAGGCACTCCCACCCTGCTTGTTTTCCTCTCTCCAGCCCACGCTGTTTGTGCTCCTGGGCTGAGCTTTGGGTCATTTGTCCTTGGTGCCCAGCTGGAGCAGGAATTGTTTTGTGTCCCTGCTCTGTGCAGAGCTCAGCATCCCCTGCTGTGAGCCCAGCCCCACACACTGAAGCAGCTCAGAATGGGAAACATGGAAAAGCCAAAGCTGAGGCATCACCCTGTGCTCACACAGCTCCTGTGCAGGTCCTTTTTCCCCTTGTCTGGGGCCTCTCCAAAGCCCCAGTCCTTTATCCCTGCATCCCCCCTGGCTGGGTGGGAATTCCTGGGCCTGGAGGGGATTGCACAGCAGCTCAGCAGAGCTCAGGTCTGAACAGCCTGGCTGGAATCTGCAGATGGCTCTGCCTCGCCGTAGCTCTCAAAGTGCTGGAATTGGGGTTCCATCAGCTCCATCCTCTCACCGAGGGCTCAACCCAAACATTTCAGGCATCTGAGAGAGAGAAAAAGCAAAGCCGAAGGAGCCTGAGCCTTGGGAAGACTGGTAATCCCAATCCCTGCCCGCTCACTTCGTGCCCCAGTGAGAGCTGGGTCCTCTTTTAAACACTCAGGAGGCAGGAGGGGAATTTTCCCAGGAATTTTGCTGCTTTGGAGAGCAGCACCTCTGCTGGGGCTGTGCTGAGCGTGCCCTGCTCCACTGGCACCCGCAGCACCAGCCAGCATTGTGTCTAAAGATTATCAGCCTACACTGAATATTAATTCAGCCCTGTGCTTACAGAATGACAAACTCAATCAGTGAATTTATTGGAGACATATTTAAGAAGGGGTATTTATGGATTAGGCGCAGATTTTAGAAATGAAATGGGAGACAATCTAACAAATCTATCAGGAATAAGATCAACAACTTAAAGTTTAAACCAATCATCTTGAGTATATATTTGAACTTGGATATGCAGATGTGGTGCACAAGTCCCAATGGTTCAGCAATACACTCAAAGGATCAACAGCCCTATAGACAGCTAAATTACTCGGAAAGCCAGGGAATTTATCAAACATGAATTTCAAAGTGGATTCTAGCCTGCAGGAAAAAATGGAAGTGCCCATTAATGTACATACAAAATAAATGTTGTCTGCAAGCTCATTCAACTATTTATTTTTGACACAGAACTGGCTAAAGATTTTTTAATTTACATAAAAAGGTACAAAGACTGCAACCCCTTTGATGGAAGAGATGGGAATAAATATCCTGCAAAAGAGGGTTTGTTTGTTTTTTAAAGAAGCACTAACAACCTCGCAGGTACCACACAAAGGAATCATTTACGCTCTTTCACATCTATTAGTGCATTATTTATAACTAACTCCAATTTGAGAACGTTGGCATTAAGTCTGTTTCTCACATGTAGAGGAAATTCCTACAAACTGATCATATATTATGGATGAAAATTGTAACAGCTACACTGAAACTGGTTAAAGCAGACACCGCTGAATCCCACCAGCACGGGAGGAGGATGGAGCCCTTCCCAGCTTAGGTGCTGCCCAACTATTTATTTATTTTACTGACCAAATCAGAAAGAAAAGAAGAAGGTAATTTTGTGCATTGCTGACAGAATATTTCTATTTAAAAAAATTGGTTTTAAGATTAAAAAAAGAAAGAAAAACCATTGACTCATCCACAGGCCTTTCCAAACTAAGATCCTGCTTTGATTGTGTAAGGGGAGGGGCTGAGCATCATTAAATCAGAACAAACTGCACTATATAATATATAAACTATGGAATATAAATTAAATTATTTAATATAATTTGTATTCTAAATATAATATAAAGTTAATAAATTAATAATATAAATTATATAATAAATTATATAGGATAAACTTACGGTTACAAATTTTAAAATAAAATTCATATTTCACCCCTAAATGAAATAATCTTAAATCCTTTTTACACTTTTAAGATGTGGCCTATTGCCCAACACAAACCTGCCAAAACTGGCATTCAGAAGGACCCTCCTTCAGAAGAAACTCATTAACTGTGTTGTAATTCATGGGATTTATACCTTCAGTCTTGTGACTCGGGGAGTATTTTTAAAGCCTCAGACACTTGGACCAAGTTGCTGCGCTGTTCTTTCAGCTTTCCCTGAGGTTTAGGTTAACTCTTAACTCTTTTCTGAACCAAACCCCACATAAAGAGTGCTGGGCATCCTTAACAGTATCAGATTTCACTCCTAATTGTTAAAGATTTGTGGCTGACAACGCTGTGTTGAAGAAAAATTGAATGGAAAATAAGATTTTTCTTTTATTCACATCCAAAATCCTTCTTCCATTCCAAACAGGATCCACTGGCCAAGACCTGTTGGAAGTCCCTGCCACTGCTTCCCCCACCCCAGGCTCCCTCAGGCCAGCAAAGAATGAGACAAAGCTTCCCAAACTGTAATTTAGCTGTTGAAATTCTTCATTATTTGGAACAATTTGGCCATGCTACAAATGGTGTTGGTCTTTGGAGTAGCCCAATTCTTCCACTGCACTGGAATGGAGTAAAAGCAGAAGGAAGGGGGTGAATTAGGGCAAATATCCTCAATACCAATCTGCACATCACACCCACGTGGGGGGGCAGAACACTTGCGTGTCACCCTGATTTTTTAAGACTTTGCTAAGCCTGCTGATGTTTGCATTCTTGTAACAAACTTTCTCACACACAATTCTGTAAATAACTTATGTTTTGCATTCTTTCATGGAAGAGGAGAGAATTGATAGACTCTTGGTCTGTCCAGTGTCATTGGAGAGGTGGCACTGTCACCCTCCAGTCCACTGTCACTTTTGGAAAGCTATAAATGTTGGAGTCAGAAAATAAAAGTCCCTCTTTTTTTGTTCACCTGGAGAGCAGCAGTGTCCATGTTGTCATTTCGTGTTGTATTGTGACACTTGCAGGACACTGCAGCCTCCTCTTTGTAAGGGGGTTTAAATCTGAATTTAAAAAAAAAAAAATCACAGAGGAGACTCTTGTGGTTTATTTGTTGTCCTCATAACCAGAGGATGTTTGCTGATAAAGTCTTCACCATAGTGGGAGGTGTTTGTATACAGGCCCTGAGATGGAGAAAAAATGCTTTATTACTTTATAATACATCACACATAATAAATATTTGTTCAACAAAGCCTGCCTGAACTTCCTGCATTAATCAAAATTGAACGTGGCAGGACTTGTATGATTAACTCAAAAGCCATATTCCAAATGATAAATAAACTAATATTAACCTTGTGTGTTCATTAATAATGCAAGTTCTCCATAGTTCACAAACACAAGTGATACAGTTAATTGAAGGTTCACATTTGTAAAATATTAATAATTACAGTTTCAATGTTCTGTTCACTCAGGATCCAGCCTAATAAAAATCACATTCCATGTGCTCTTCAAATTTAAACCCATCACTCCTCTTCATTAGGCTCTTGATGTGATGAAACACGGAAATAAACACCATTACCTGCTCCTAGGGGAGCAGTTCTGGAATTCAGGAGTTCTGTCTCAGCAGAGATTTCACCTTTGGTCCCCAGTTTCTGAAACTCTCACTCTGGTAGTCCAGAGACTTAAAAACTTTATGATGTTGGCAGCTGCTCTGGGCACCTGTGCCAGGGCTGCCCACCCTGTCAGGGAGCAATTCCCAATTCCCAATCTCCCATCCAGCCCTGCCCTCTGGCACTGGGAGCCATTCCCTGTGTGCTGTCCCTCCATCCTTGTCCCCAGCCCCTCTGTAGCTCTCCTGGAGCCCCTCCAGGCCCTGGCAGGCTCTGAGCTCTCCCTGGAGCTGCTCCTCTCCAGGTGAGCCCCCCAGGTGTGCCAGCCTGGCTCCAGAGGGGCTCCAGCCCTTGGAGCAGCTCCATGGCCTCTCCTGGACTTGCTCCAGCAGGTAAATATAATGTAAATGTAAATACAAATTTAAATGTAAATGCAAATGTAAATATGTCCTTTTAAAACCCCCACAAAAACTCCAAACAATTTAAAAAGCAATGGAAAACCACTACAAAAAACCCCCGAAGAAACAGACAAAAAAACAAGCTCAAAGTCCTACAAAATAAAACCAAAAAGCCCAAATTCACATCTCTTGCTCACAAGTACTTTGGGAGCAGGACCAGCAGAGCTTTCCAGCCCAGCAGCAGCTCCAAAGGCTCACGAGCCAGGCTGACCAGGGGAGTGTCCAAGGTCCACACGCCACTCCAGCCGGGCAGCTGGGAAGGTGCTTCTGCCTTTTCACCTCCACAAGCCAGTTTTGCCTCCATTTATCCCATGAGGAGAATGAGCAGCACTGGGAAATCCTCTGGGACTGGGAAATAAACCTGGATCAGCCCTGGAGTGGGCCAGGCTTGGGAAGAGGTTTTAAATGCATCACCAAACCCCAGGAATGACTGATGGCTCTGCGTGAGGGAATCTCCAGGTTTCACTGCAAATATTCACCTACACACCCCCCAAAATCCTCTCTGCTCTCTCCTCTCTGAAGAACAGCTTGGTAAAAAAACGTTAGTGAACAATTTGGGCGAAAAATGTTCTCTTTTGATGCAAACTCTGTGGTTATTCTGTGCTCAGAAGCCAAGTGTGCAGCTGGCTGTAAAACCCATACACAACCTGTGGTGAAGCAGGGCCTTTGTGCTTGCAAAGTGCAAGCAAATCACACCTACAATCCAAACATTCAGCATTCACTCTCCGCAAAAGAAATGGAAAATTTGCTTTGAATCCGCGTGTTTTTTCCTCTCAAATATCCCCAACAATAAATTCTTTCATGAGATCACCAATATAAAAAGCTGTAAAGTGAACAACCACAGTGCCAACCCAAATGAGGTTCAAAATCTGAGTGAATACTCAGGTGGAAAGTGCTTGGGTGTGAGAAGCTGCCCAAAATTTTGGCTACACGCAGTTGGTCTGGGCTCACATGTGATATCCATGACATTATATTTTTGCATGGACTGTCTCTAATGCATTAATTCTGTGAAAGTCATCACATCCATCAGCATCCAGACCAGAGGCAGAAACACAAGTAAATGCCATCCTCACTGCCCCATATTTTATGCCTTGTTTTTATTTCCTTGCCTTGCCTTTCAGTGTAAACAGTAGATGTTGTTCTAAGAGGTCACTTTTATGTGCTGGTGCACCACTGAACTGTTTAGGTTTAAAATGACACTACTGTTTAGGACCCAGTAATTTTCAGAACGTCTGATTTACTGCTCTGGCACTCTATAAGCCTCATTTCATACCTCCAAGAATGAACTAGTCAAAGTGTTAAATAAACATGAAGTATAAGGCTTGTTTTCTTTCCAAAAGTGCAAGCACTGTGTTACTCTAATGATTAAATATTGTTTAAATATACAACTGAGTGACTGGTTTCACAGTCGATTCTTTCCCTCTGCTTCATTTTATGTATTAATTATTTTGTGTTCAGACAAAAGCTTTAATTAAGAAGCATAAAGAGTTTCTGAAGAGTGAAGAAGTAATGGTTTTATCTGCATTAAACTGATTATAAACAGTTATTTCTGAAGGAAAAAGGCATCAGGGACAAAAAAAAAAAAAAAGAAAGAAGGAAAAAAATCTTAGCTAAGCTGGAATCGTTAGTGGTGGAAGGAGCTGATCCTGTCCCACACTCTAGCACAGGCATCCAGAGGGTGCAGGGCAAAGCAATCCCATTTACTGACCCCAAATGTTGTGTCCTGAGCCCCACAACACCCCAAAATACCCAACATGCAGGAGTTGAGCTCTTAACAGAGGTGTGGAGGCACTGGTGCATCCTGTGCCCCCTTCCCACTGCTCAACCCCGAAATCCCTGAGGGATTTCATAGCCACGACCCTTGGGATGCATTTAAAACTCAGTATATTCAGCAAAGCATCACCAGCCACGATGTGCCCGAGATAAGGAAGAAATAGAGTGACTTGGTGTGATTCTGTGAATCCTCAAGAAAATTCAGCAGTGGGAACGGGGCCCTAAACCAAGGGCCTGGCTCCAACACAGCTTTAAAAGCCATTTCAAGCAGGAGATTAGTAAAACTTTTTAATGCAAAGTAGCACAGGTCATTAAATCCTCCCAAGGTCTGTGCCATAGCAACAACCTCTCACAAATCTTAGAAGATGAGCAAGAGGATGAGGCCAAGAGGGAAAGGTGCACGTGAGACAGCTTCAGTGAAATCCATCCTCCAGGAAAAGGGTTCCAGGCTTGTGCTTTCCGTGTTTTTAAACATTTGGAGAAAATGTACTTTTTATGGTCATGTCAAATAAAAAAGGAAAAATATTGGAGAAGGGAGAAGAAGCGTTGTATAGTCAAATAGAGGATATTTTGAATTTTAAGTGGAAGAAAACACATCCAATCCGTTTGCCATTGCAGACCTGATATCAAACTTACTCGAGTTTGTTGGCAATCATTCCTCTGCCTGTAAAGCACTGGGGATCCAAGCCTTTTTCTGGGAATTTAAATTATGGGTGCAGAGTCAGAGAACATTACAGAGCAACATTAACGGCCACTGTAATTCCTTCATTTACAGCCCCATTCCCACGTGCTGATCAATTTGCCAAAGCTCCTCTCAGCCTGAAAAGCTCCCTTCTGGGTGGTGCCTTTGGCAGGCTGGATTTATTGGAGCTTTTGCCTCTTGCATTGATCAGTGGAGTTTCCAATCAGGGCGGCTCCCTGACTGCCCGGAATGGGTCAGGGGGTGGAAAACTTGGACAGGATATAGATGGGACGTGGTTTAGGAGGGGGCTTGGCTCAGCCTGGGTGGACTCCATCACCTCAGAGGTCTTTTGCAGCCAAAATCACCCTGTGATTCTGTGAAACAGAACCCTGGGCTGCCCCTGCCCCTGCACAGCCCCAGGCACCTCCAAACAAGGAGAATGCTGGAGCTGCTCAGTGGAAAAGCTTCTAGAGTTGAAAGTAGGACTTGGAATTTGGAAGAAAATTGACCTGTCAGTCAGTGATTTGATTTTTGGGCAGATTTGTGCAGGAAGCCAAGGAGGAGAGCAAGTTTTTGGCTGGTTGATAAATTTTGGTGTGCCAGGCTCAGCATCTCTGCCAACTTTGTGCCTGCTCAGACACAACAAGAGCAGGGGAGTTGGTGAGAGTCTTGTGGTTTGCAGGACAGATTACAGGTGATCCTTAAGGAATGACAGAATCCCAGAATGGTTTGGGATGGAAGGGACCTCAAATCCCATCCAGTGCCACCCCTGCCATGGCAGGGACACCTCCCACTGTCCCAGGTGCTCCAGCCCCAGTGTCCAGCCTGGCCTGGGGCACTGCCAGGGATCCAGGGGCAGCCACAGCTGCTCTGGGCACCCTGTGCCAGGGCTGCCCACCCTCACAGCCAGGAATTCCTTCCCAAAATCCCATCCATCTCTGCCCCCCTTCATTTTAAGCCATTCCCTTGTCCTGTCACTTCAGTCCCTCAGACTCCATCCCATGGGTGCAGACGAGCCCAGCCCGTTGCACAAACCTAGAGAGGTTCTCCTTCCTCAGTTTTCTGCCTTGGTGGTCTGAAACCAGACCCTCAACGTCACTGGAATGTCGGGGCTTTGCTGCAGTTTAATTCCTTTCATTAACAGTCACATCCTGCAGCTCTGACACCACTGAAGGCAGAAGATCTGCAGGGAAATGTAGAACCAAGAGCCAGAAGACACTGGGTTACAGTTCAGGAGAATTTGCAAGTTAAGTATATGATGGCTGAAAAAGATGGAGATGTGTTGTGAAATGAATCATTTCTCCAACCCATCTGCAGGCTGGTTAATTAAAACCTACAACATTCCCCCCCCAAAAAACCCCCAAAAGAGGGTAAAACACAATTATCAACTGAGTGTTTCCTAGTGGTGAACCAATTTGTAACCCACACCATTATCCAACCCTTAAAAATAAGGTAGAACTAAATAATTAAATGAGAACAAGTGATGAAATCAATAAATAAATGAGAATTATGAAATAAACAATTTTTAAATAGGCATCCATAGCAATGTGCTGGTGCACAGCTGGTCTGAATGAGCTCAAGCACAGACCTGTGGCCTGAATCCTTCCTCTGATAAAAGCCTCAGGTGATGGAACCTACAGGGATGTAAAGTACTTTTCCATGCAAAAGTGGAGATAATTCTGCTCATAATAATAATTGCAGGAGAAAATAATAATAATTCCAGGATATAATAATTATAGTAATCATTATAGAAATAATATATAATAAAATAGCACATACTATATTAATAATATTAATATTAATGTTAATATAATATTATAATATTAACAATGTTAATATACTAATAATATATGTAATACAAATAATAATAATTTCAGGAAAATTTCAGGAGAAAAATGGCAAAAAAATCAGATCAATACATTGTTCAATGTTTTCCATAATATTGAGATTATTCTATAAAACATTCAGGAAAGAAACATGGATTATTCCCACAAACCTTTCTTTTTTCAGGCAGCAGCATCTGAAAAAATAAACAGGGAAAAAATGCATCATAGGATGCAGAGAGTGCTGGGGATGTTATCCCAGGCTGGAAAAATCTTGGAGGGAAGTTTTAAGTGCCCTACCTGATGCAATAAAACTCCCAATACAGTGTGTCCAGAGCTTCGTGTTCTTCATTTAACAAAAGGCAGCTCCACAGATAAATATCAGAAGAGATTTGTTAATGCTGCTCTATTGGCAGCTAAAAACAGATCACAGCACACTGGCAGACTGAACAGCTGCCAACCTGAAATAAATGGATGGCTCAGCCCAAGGATTTACTGCCAATGGGGGGAAAAAGGAGAGTGATGTGAGCAGAAATAAACTGGGAGCATTGAAGAAAACACAGAATTTCTTGCAGGCTTCCTTCAAAATACAAATTGGTTGGCAAGAGCCAGGGGAAAGAAGGAGAAATCCCTAATAATCCAAAGAATGCTGTTGGGCTCCTCCTCTGCCCAGACCCCTCTGCTGCAGCAACACCCATGGGCAAGGCTTCCCAGATAAAAATAATAAAAAATTTAAAATCCCTTTTTCTTCCTGGATAACATCTGTTTCAACTGGCTCTTCTGCCTTAATCATCACAGGCAGAGATGTGCAAATACCTCACACAGGTGTGCAAGAGGATGGGCTAAATGGGAGACCCCAACACCCATGGCCAGGGCTGGTCCTTTGGACTTCTCTGCACCCTTCAGGCCTTGTGCTGCAAGGCTTTAATTGGATTTAATTCCTTCTTCAACTTTTCCAAAGGCTCACCTTTGTTTTTTTGGCATCCAAGGAGCCTCTTGGGACAAGAGGATCAGGCACAAATGTTCACCTGAATATGAGGAAAATCTTCTTCCCTGTGCAGTGACCGAGCTCTGAACAGAGCCCAGAGAGGGTGTGGAGTCTCCCCGCAGGAAATATTCCAGAATCCTCTGGACACTCCTGTGCCCTGTGCTCTGGGATCCCCTTGCTTGAGCAGGGGTTTGGGGCCAGGCGACCCCAAGGGATCCCTTCCAACCTGCCCCATCCTGTGAGCTCTGCATGCTGTGGGATGGATGGAGCTGAGCCTCTGCCCTAAGGAGCCCAAAAATGCTGATGCACCGTGGTCAGTTTGAAAATACTCATCACCAAAGCACCTTCTCAAGAGTTTCCTGATTTGGAATTGCTCTTCCATCATCACCACCCTTGATGGAGAAAGGTTTGGTCACACGGCTCTGCAGGATAAGGAGAGGGATTTGTCCCCAGCAGAGATGTCTTTGTGGGCATATTTTGACTGTATTTTTCAATATTATTATAGAAAAAGCATCTAAATGGTCTGGAGAGAGGCCACCGCTGGCTGGAACCTGATTGTCCACTCACAGGGGTGTAATTGATACAGCAGCACCTGCACAGAGGTGATAAAAGGCATTTCATATTCCTACAGCATTAACTACCCCCATCACGTGCAAGTTTCTGTGTGGCCCATCATTGATCCTCACACACACAAAAACAACAGTTTCAGGGCTGAAGGTATCAACTGAGCAGAAGTCCCAGAGAAGAGGACCAGTCTATGGAGAGTCTGGAGCAGCACTAACAAGCCCAGCTAATTATATTTAGAACAGGAAAAGAAAAAAAAAAAAAAAGAAGAAGAAGAAAGTCAAAAGGAAGAAAAAGTTTCCCGGCAAACTGAAAGACATGAACTTGATAATTACTTGGAACCAAATTAATATCAGGATGGCTGCCATTATTCTCCGAGGACAACCATTTCATCTATTGTGCAGGTGTACCCTCCAAGAGTGGATCATGCTGATGAAAGACTGAGAGAATTTCAATGACACCTTGAGGGATCTTATGAATAAAATATCAAAAAAAAAATGGACATCTCCTTTGTATAGGGAGATTTTTAATGCAAAAACTGTAACAGGTTTATAAGTTACACCAAGAAAATAAGGAAGGTTTATTCTGTCTGTGGCTGGAGACAGACAGATATTGCCCAGTCAGAGTTTCTCATAACCACAAGAGGCTCTTCTTTCAAACACTCAGTTAGCTCTGCGCCGGACTCTTCTAAGCAGATTAACAACACACTCATAAACCAACAAAACTGAGAAGCGACCCTTTCTCCTCCAAGCCCTGAAAATCAGAAAACTTTCACAAGGAAACCACTTGCACTCGCAATCAAATCTCCACAGGGCACGTTACAGAAACAGGAAACAGAGAGCAAAGCACGGCGAAAGTGGATTTATAACAAATTGGAATAATTGTCTTGTCCTTAAGGAAGGAGAAAACAGTGATGGAGGGGAACAAACTTAGAAAAAACTACACCCAAATTAATATTAAAGACATTAACCCGTCTGAGTGACCTTTTTCCTGCTAGAGTTTTCCTCAGTGTGTCACGCAGAAGTGATGCACGTTATAGAACCATGGAGTTCCACACTGGCTTGGCTTGGAAGAGACAGAACCACAGGATCACACAATCAATAAGATTGGAAAACAGCCCAAATTCCACCAAGTCTAGCCTGTGACCAATCCCCACCTTGTCACCCAGACCAGAGCCCTGAGTCCCACATCCAGGTGTTCCTTAAACACCTTCAGGGATGGGGACTCCACCACCAATTCCTTGGACAGTCCCTTCCAAGACCTAAAGGATCATCTCATTCCAAGCCCCTGCATGGTCCAGGTTGCTCCAATCCCCATGGCGTGGGGCAGTGACCCTCTATGGGCACCCCACTGTTTCCATTCAGGAAGGGACAGTGCCACACAGGGCTTTGCTGATGGCTGGTGAGGGACAGGTAATGCTGGGCACGGGGAAAGTGGAGAGGAAAAGGCCTTGGGGATATTTTGGGTTGGTGCAGCTGGGCTGGAGAAGATGGATCCACAGGAGTCGGGTAGGGAAGGATGTTAATTTGTGTTAATTAAAGAGAAAGGACAGCTTGACTTGAGGCCATGTGGAAACCAGAAGCCTCTTCTGTTGAAAAGAGCAGAGATGTTCACCTGTGAACCTAAAAGAGCCCTTAAGTGCAATCCCCATGGCTGTTGTGAAATTATCACCTGCCACCACCTTCCATAAGGGCTGAAACTCCGTCCCTTCAGGCTGCAGCTCTCAGGAGGGCAGTGGAGGGGGGGACAAGAGAGGAAGGGCTGGAGAGCAGCTCCCAGGAGCATCCTGGCTCGGCCAGTGTGGGATGTGCAGTGAGAGATGGTGCTCTGGGACCAAGCCCCATTCACAAGGGACACTCTCCAGTGTTCCCTCAGGACACCTGGGCCAGGATGATAGCAGGAAAAGGGAGAGCCCTGCGAGGATGGCACTGGCCAGGATATTGAGAGGAGTGGAAAGCCAGCAGTGTGCCTTGGAATCATCTCCAGAGCACTCAGGAACCAGGGAGGGCAGGGGAAAGCTGCTCCTGGCACCACCAGGGATCTCTGCCTTGGAATCACCCCCAGGGCACTCAGGAATCACAGAGGGCAGGGGAAAGCTGCTCCTGGCACCGCCAGGAATCTCTGCCTTGGAATCATCTCCAGGGCACTCAGGAACCAGCGAGGGCAGGGGAAAGCTGCTCCTGGCACTGCCAGGGATCTCTGCCTTGGAATCATCTCCAGGGCACTCAGGAACCAGGGAGGGCAGGGGAAAGTTGCTCCTGGCACCACCAGAGAGCTCTGATCTCTGTTTTGGAATCATCTCCAGAGCACTCAGGAACCAGGGAGGGCAGGGGAAAGCTGCTCCTGGCACCACCAGGGATCTCTGCCTTGGAATTATCTCCAGGGCACTCCAGAATCACAGAGGACAGGGGAAAGCTGCTCCTGACACTGCCAGGGATCTCTGCTTTAAGGTCACAGTCAGGCACTGGAACAGGGCTCTCAGGGCAGTGCAAACAGGGTGCTTGGAGAACACTCCCAGGCACAGGGTGGGATTGTTGGGGTGTCCTGAGCAGGGCCAGGAGTCGGGCTGGATGATCCCTGACCATCCACCTCAGGATATTCCATGAGCCTGATTCGCTTTTCCTGGATGAGGTCACCTTTTCCCAAGGCCAGTAAAATCCCAGGTAGCACAGGAGGGGCTGTGCCTCCCCCGGGAGGCTGCCCCAGGCCTGGCGTGCTGCTGGGCACCGGGCTGCCCATCTGCATGGCAGAGCCTTGCCTGGCAGAAGCTGGGGAGGTTCAAGGGTGTTTGACTAGCACAGCTTATTGGGGACTGCATTTTCTCCAGGGTACAAGCCAAGCTCTACATCAAAGCCTGATTGAGCAGAAAATATGTGCTAATGTTCACAGCAGTACTCTATTATAGTATAAGTATGCTTGTAAATATTCACTACATGTTATTACGCCATTTGAACCAAGAATATTGCAGGGTTAAAGGTCGGCCCTAATGCTCTCTCAGGAGGCAGCAGTTTTGAATATAACCAAATGGGATAATGGTCAGGAATACCCAGAGGGGGCAATGTAGCACATCGTAAAGAATTGTGCTGTGAGTTTTAAGTTTTCAGGACAACAAAGATGCCAACGAGATGGCTCATAAGCAGTCATTATTAATGGAATGACAAGGGTAATGTTAAGCAGGATGTCTTTACTATAATAAATCTTGTCCCTGCGCCATTAGTAGTCCTTACAACTGCAAATAGCAGTTAGGTTATAACCTAACATGGCAGAATTTTATCCTCTCAATCTCTAATGTATTTTATAATGCTGTTAAAGTCAGGAATAGCAACTGTTTAAGCTCACTTAATCTGTGAGAAGTTTAAACACGAATTTTAAATGCGAAATCTGCTTTGATAGTAGTTTCTCTTAATTAAATAGATGAAGTAGCTTTTTCTAAGCATACACTGGGCTGTACTACAGGGTCTGGGGAGCACTGGTGAATTTAAAACATTAAATAATTTCCTTCGAATGTAACTCTTGCATTCTAAAAATATTGACAGCTTTTATCTTAATTTTAAAAGCTATTTCTGAATTAATTTATGGATTCTTTCTTGTTACAATATTATGATTTTCCAGTTTGGAAATAAATTACTATTTTTTTTTTTTCTTGAAATGATCTTGTTTGGGCAGATAAGAGTTTCTCCTCTTCTCTTCTCTTCTCTTCTCTTCTCTTCTCTTCTCTTCTCTTCTCTTCTCTTTTCTCTTCTCTCTTCTCTTCTTCCTTTTCCTTTTCCTTTTCCTTTTCCTTTTTCCAAATTCTGATCTCAACACAGAAAAGAGAATCAACAACTCTTTCCAAAAAAATGGCCTAATTTCAGATTGACATTTTATGATCATTCAGAGTCTGATCCAAGGACAATACAGAACTTTCCAAATCTTTCCTCAAGTCATTGGCAAAGCAGTGATAATGATTTTAAGGACTAAGTAAATAAATAAATTGAATGGTATCACAGAAGAGCAATTCTTCATCTTAACATATCAAATTTGGCTATGTTAAATGGATCCTGAATCTTAGCTAACTGTTTAATAAATATTTAAACAGCTTCACTGCGAGCTATCCATTTCACCTGCTTTGTTTTCCTTTCTGCTGGTGTCCCAGAAGTCGCTGTGGAAATTACCAATTCCATCAGCTCGGGGTGCCACCGTGGCAGAGCCAGTGTTGCTTCGGGATCGATGGAACCCAGAGTATTACCCAGGAGTCAGCAGAGTACTAATCAATATCACCAGGCCCATCTCCAACCATGCTGGTGTTCAAAGCACTCCTTGACAGCTTTTCTCCTGTGGCAATTGTCAGGAAGGCCACTGAGCTTCCACGTGACTAATCTGGAGCTCAGCAAAGTGAAGGGTGTTACTCTGATTTTTTTAGACTTTGCTAAGCCTTCGGATGTTTGAATTCTTGTAACAAACTTTCTCACACACAGTTCTGTAAACAACTTACGTTTTGCATTCTTTCATGGAGGAGGAGAGAATTGATGGACTCTTGGTCTGTCCAGTGTCATTGGAGAGGTGGCACTGTCACCCGCCAATCCACTGTCACTTTTGGAAAGCTATAAATGTTGGAGTCAGGAAATAAAAATCCCTCTTTTTTATTCACCTGGAGAGCAGCAGTGTCCGTGCCGTCATTTCGTGTCGTATTGCGACAGAAGGGATCTCAATGGGGCTCGCACAAAACCCACCAATACTCAGAATGTATTTCACCTGCTAACAAAATCCTGTCATTAAACATTTTGGTATGCAAAAGACTTAAAGAGCCAAGTGCAAAGCAGGAAAGTCCCAGGAATAAGGAAACAGCTTCAGCTAGAAGCTGTGCTCTCCCCAATGGCTGAGGATCATCTTTCCTCAGCAATCACTTGTCAGGAAGGTTCAGTTCCTCCCACTGTAAAAGTGGGATCTTCATTGTGTACTGTGGTGGTCTTTAGGGCAGTCAGGACTTGGTGAAGGGGAGGGGAGATCTTGACTCCATTTCAGAAGGCTGGTTTATTATATTATGATATATATTACATTAAAAAGACCACACTATAACTGTACTACAAAGAGCAGAGAGAAAGATCCATCAGAAGGTGAGACAGGAATAGAAAGGAATGGATAACAAAGTTCTGTGACTCCAGAGAGTCCGAGAGCTGCTGCCTCCTGGATTGGCCACCAAGCAGAAACATCCCACACTGAGCAATGGAGGAAGCACCTGCTGCATCCCACAGCAGCAGATCACAAATTGTTCACACTTGGAGCTGAGGCCCTTCAGCTTCTCAGGAGAAGAAAATCCTAGCAAGGGGATTTTCATAAAATATCATAACTACAATTGTGACCTTTATTTTTACAAACCAAAAGAGCAGAGTTAATGCCCCATTTCTTCACCCAGCTCCTGGCACTTCATGGAGCATCTCTCAACCCTGGATGAGTGGCCAGGGCCCAGGAGAGCCACAGGATCCACATCCTCCCTGTCTCCTGCCAGGACAAATCCCCCTGAGGACAATAAACTCTTCCTTCCACAACAAACGATGGCCACACCATTATTCTGAAAGATTTGGGTTCAAACCCTGTCAATGAATCCGGGCATCTGAGTGTAACTTTGTTCTTTTTTTTTAATTTTCCAAGGTAGGATGCACATCAATAGCACCACCTCGACACCCTTATTGAATTGCCAAAGTAGTTGAGCCATTTTAACACCAAGGACATGCTACAAAAGCACACCAGAAGTTCAATGCCAGCAGCAAATAATGGAATTTGGCCACCTGGAAGAGATTTCCAGCAGACACCAGTGTTCCCCAGGTCGTCGCTGCCCCTCTTCCATCACTGGGATCCCCTGGCAGGGGTGGCAGGTGTGGCAGGAGCAGGGACACAGCCCTGGATGCAGCAGGAGCCGTGGATCTGCTTTTCCCACCCAAATGCAAAGCAGAGCTCGGAGTGCTCGAGAGGTCTGCTCTCTGGTGAGGTTCAACATTAAGATGTGACAAGCTCCTTATATACAAGAGGATAAATGATATGCAAAGTCCATACTCTTTGTTCTGACAAGTGTCCAGAGGGAAAATTCTGGAGATAAAGCTGTAGCTTTCTAAGGCACCGGGGTAGGGTGGGCAGAATGAAGATTTTATCAAAGAAGTTGAGCATTGAAACACTGAAAAACACCACATTGCCTTCTCCTGCCCCTTCCCACCCCCATCAGTGCCCTGTCCTTACCTCCCACAGCCATCCAGAATCATTCCAGTCCATCGGGAGGTGCTTTTTTCCATTTATTTTTTTAATTTTAATAACTATATGTATAGGAAGACATCACCACATAAAGAGCATTTTTTCCCTCTGAGGAGAGACTCAAGAGGGTTGTCCCTGCCTGGCCCTGGTGTCACCTGGAAAGACCAGTTTGTGTCTTCCAGTGACCAGGGCTGGGGCACACACCTCACTGAAATCCCTGCCATGGGACAGAGGGGGAGAAAACAACAGACAAATTCAGGAAAACAGGCTAAATAAAGACTGGAGATGTCCGTTGGGGTGTGAAGGCTTGGGTATGTCCAAAATCCCATCCAGAAAAGAAACCAGAGCAGATTTTTACCCTGCTCTGTTTTAGCAATGTGATCCCTTTAGATAGACAGATAGAAATATATCATATATATATTTCTCCCAATATATAGATATATATATACAAATATAGATATATAAATATATATATACAGATACCTGTATATGTATATATTAAAATGTATATATATTTATGTATTTCATATATAATATATATACACAATATAATACAATGCCTGTGTATATGTTGATATTTTACATATATAAATATCATTATCTATAAAACATGTAATATTAAATGATAAATAATATAATGAATATAACATATAGAGTCTCACCCCAGAGAAAACAATTCTAATGAAGCTTCTCCACTTGTGCTGTGAACACTGCAAGTCCCCACTGACTTACAACACATCAAAAGTAAGCACTTATCTTCTTGAAACAAATTTGGGTATTTTTGTGGCTGCCCCATCCCTGGAAGTGTCCAAGGCCAGGCTGCATGGAGCACTGGAAAACCTGGGCTGGTTGAAGGTGTCCCTGCCCACAGCAGGGGTGGAATGAGAGGATCTTTGAAGACCTCCCAACCCAGACCATTCCGAGATTCTGTGATTTTACAATTTTTGAATTGAACCCAGGGATCTGTAATACTTTTGTTGCCTTTGGAATGAGAGATTTTGGTAGCAGGGAAGGGATAAATCCAGATGTAAAAGAAGCAAACTGTTGATTAAGAGCTCAGCGTGGTTCTTATGTAAATACGATGTAAACATTAAAATTCACCCTTAACTCTGTTTACCTCCAAAGTGTAGAGCTCATCAATTATTAGGCATTGTTTTAATGCACACGCTATGCCCCCATAATATGGCAATAAGTCCCAAAGACTTATGTAAAATATCTCTTTTTTAATCATGTCTAGTTTTCATAGACAAAAGTAATCACTAAAAAGCCAGTGGCTACAAAAAACTGCAAACAAAATGAACCTTTAAAAGCTAATGACTTAAGGGTGATTTTACAGACACATAAAGTATGTTAGGGGCTTACACTATTTGTCATTAACACATATTTTGAAAGCTCGGCTAATATAATGTGACACAAAATTAGTCAAACACAATTCATGCAATATTGTTTAATTTTACTCCTCATTTAACTTGGTTTTAAGCAAAATCATTATGTCACATGATAACGTTCACTTGAACAAGAAATATTTTATAATGGTGTCTGCGTTTCGAAATGAGTTATTAGGAGCTACATGCTGAACACATTCTTAACTATGAAAACTATAAAGCTAATAGCTTCATCATATTTTGACAACATCTACATACTTTATGCATTATTTACAAGAAAGATATAAAATGAAACTACTGAATATCTTGCACAATACTTCACAGTCATAGTTAACTGGTTAAAAATAAAACACATTTATCTTCCGCCGGCTCTAGATTTGCATAGGGATATTTGCATACCATGTTGCAATGTGCTCTTAATGTAAAATTTAACCTTTGTACTTTCCCTCTGATGTGGAAGGTATACTCATTAAGTTAAAAATAATGGTAAAAATAAGTCTGCTGGTGATATACTTTCCATGAATGATTCCCCTGAGTGGTGAGGAAAGGTAAAATGTGGGTGGGAAAATGTTTAATTGAATTAACTCCTCATTTCCTATATTTTTATTTCAAATTTCACCGGCAGAGGAATTGGAGCAGTATCTGTCAAACACACAGGTTCTACCTTCAGTGCTGGGGCTCTCAGGTCCCTTTCATCCTGCGTGAGGAGGTGCATTCCTAGGTGCAGGTGGAGGCCTAAATCACAGACACGTGGAATATCTGAGTTGGAAGGAACCCATCAGGATCATCCAGTCCAGCCCCTGGCCCTGCACAGACACCCCAAAATCCCACCTGGACACCCCTGGCAGCGCTGTCCAAACACCCCTGGAGCTCTGGCAGCCTCGGGGCCGTGTCCATTCCCTGGAGAGCCTGAGCAGTGCCCAGCACCCTCTGGGGGAAGAACCTTTCCCTGATACCCAACCAAAACCTCCCCTGACATCTTTTAGTTGCAAATCCAATTGCTGAGTGTCAGCACTCCAAAAGGACCTTTCCAAAAGGAAAGGGTTTGTTGTAGTTGAACTTTGAGGCAGAGTTTATACCTCTCAAACTTGCTCCACTTGTCTACAACACCTAAGTCCATAATGCCACTTTTCCGCCCCTCCAGACAGAGTTACTTCTTATAACTCCTGAAAGAAACAAAACTTCTGAAAGGAACCTGACTCCTAAAAGGAACAACCCTATTTTTGGCTGCTCCTCATTTGGGTGATGTTTTAGAGTTAAGATGTCACCTTTTTGTATGTGAAGTGTCCCAAAATCAGTGACCAGCAGAGCCTGTGACCCACCAGAGCTTTGTTGAAGACTCTGAGAAAATACGGATGAATCTTCTGAACGCTACACAGCAGTTCTGCCACTGAACAGCTCCCAAGCAGCCAACGGCCACACCTTCTATTTTGCTTTCCAAAAAATTCATGTGAGCACCTCCCTGCAATGCTGCGTCTGTTACCTGCTGCTGGTTCCTTCTCTATCCCAAAAGAAAACCCCTTTGTGTGGAGGAATTCTGCACGAGTTGCTTACGCGCGGTAATTGGCCCATTATTTTTTCCTTTTTTAGGGCAGATCTCACATTGGCGCTTCTGTGCGCTGACCCACCAACGACCTCCGCCGTTGACCTCAAAGGACTACTTTCTCTTTTGGTAAGAGATAATTCAGTCTCCCTGGTCTGCCTCCTGGGCACAGTCAAAATTATGTGTGGTGATTCTGCGGTGTGGGCTCCTGTCTGCTGAGGACTGAGCTAACACCGCCACATGCAATTAATTCAGGACCTCGGGATGGCCTTGAACAGCCCCTCCTCTACAGGGAACGGCCACGCCACCCTCTCCCCACAGAGCCCTCACCTCTAATAAACACGAGCAGGAGCATTCAGAGGATATGTAAATGCGTTAATGTTTTATAAAACCAGTTAGTGAGCACCCGGAACCCACCGCCAGCGCTGTGGCCCAGACGAGGGGCAGCGATGCTTTGCCGCTGCTGTGAGGAGGATTGGAAAGCCCCAGAAAGTTTTAACTAAATAGAAATAGGCTAAATTTCCAGCCAGGAGCAGGGCAGGAATTCAGGTTTGGAGTTCTACTTGTTTACTGCCTCATCTGGCCCTGGCAGTGATGGTTCTTGTAAAGATCCTCAGCGAGGTAAATAAAAGCGCGGAGCCCCAACAACGGGCTGTTATTGCAGCAGCGAGCGGAGGTGTGCAGAGCAGGAAATAACTCTCCCAGGGATAAATTACATGTGATGAGGGCCAAAAGAATACAGCTCCTATTTCAGGAAGTCTTCCAGGCAAAAGCAGAGATTTGGCAGTTTTAGCGTTCCTTTCAAGACAATACACGTACACCAAAAACATTACTCTTCACAGAGTACCCCAGAGGCCTTTCCAATCATCTGGATGCTCGCAGTTATTCCATTCCCTCAAATTCAACACAGATCTTCTTTATTAATTTTAATTTGTCATCAATAACCTGACAGGCTCTCTTTCGGCAAGAAATACTGTATTAACTGTTTCACTCACTGTGGCAGCTATTAAAAATGTGATAATGATTAGCAGTAATGAGGTCAAATAGAATAATGTGAGTATAAGTTGCTACCAGCGAAATATATAACACAAGAGGATTTATTATGTTCACTTGCTGAAATGTAATTTAAAAACAGGATATTACCACCTGCTATGCTGGCTCATAGGGTTATCCAGATCATTTAAGCATTTCCTGCTAATATGTTTATTTGCTTCTGGCAGATATTACCACTACTGTATTTCAAATAACTACACTTAAAATAAAGTTAATTGTTCCTATCTCCTTAATATAAATATGATTATGTAAAGCGACGATTAGATGACTAGCTGGTAAACAGAATTATTTGAGCATCAGTATCAGTTAGGATAAAAATGGTGCAGGAACGTTGAGAGTTGTGGGCAATAAATCAGCTCTGGGAAAAGCAGATCTTCAGTAAAGAAACTTCGTGTAGGTGGCTAAGGGGAGGTGAGGAAAGGCTGTGCTTTAAATATCAGAGCAAATTAATTGAAACATTAGAACTTTATCAATACAAAATCTGGTAGAAACAGTCATTATCCTGTATTCTCTTAAAAAGATTTTGAATTTGGACTACTTTGTATTACTTTTTGTTGATCTAAATAGAATAACCCTCAGTTTTCACTGCAGCAACACAGAGCAATTCGATGGAACTGCAGGTCTGCTTGATCTGCGAAAGCTTTTTCAGATGGGGAAGATAAAGGTTTAATACAACGACAAAAACAAAAAAGCTCATTCTCATCTGTTGAGCTTTAATTTTGAGCAAAGATTACAGAGTTAGGCCAAATTCTGCTTCTGCTTACACAGCTTTAAATCCCCTGAATTAAGCCAGAACTCAGCCTTAAACCTGTGAGATGTAAAGCACGACTTAACCTTCATTCCTGAAACTCCTGATCCCTGGGAAGACGGGCTGAGGGGACTCGCGTCCTGCTGGAGGAAGGAAACAACAGGAGGATTACTTTTTTTCAGGGTATAAGTGATAGCTGTGCAGCATTCCCAGCTAATTCCTCAATGATCAGGAAGGAAGGACTTGATTTTTGGAAAATTTTAGTCAGCAGTCTGACACTGAGCTTTCGTTGTCTTTCTTGCGTTTGGCTTTTCAATACAATTTGTCATGCAAGTAATAAAACAGGGACAGAAGGGCAAAAGCAGTGGTGTGAAGAAGCTGTCAAGAATGGCCTGAAGTTGTGTCAGGGGAAGGTTTAGGTTGGATTTAGGGAAAGGTTCTTCCCCCAGAGGGTGCTGGGCACTGGCCAGGGTCCCCAGGGAATGGGCACAGCCCCGAGGCTGCCAGAGCTCCAGGAGAGTTTGGACAGAGCTTCCAGGGGTGTCCAGGTGGGATTTTGGGGTGTTTGTGCAGGGCCAGGAGCTGGACTGGATCATCCTGATGGGTCCCTTCCAACTCAGAATATTCCACAATTCTATAGGAAGAGAGGGTGTCACAAGTCAAGGCAAAATACACAATCACAAATAGACATTTTAGAATATGCATTTATACTTATTTATTCTATTTAAACAGGGTTTTTTTTAATCTGCCGTGTTTTTTCATGTTATCTCACATACACCTGTTGAACAAATCCATATATAAAGTGGGATTTTCTGAGATTTACATAACCTTTACTTTTTAAAAAGCTGGTGCTTTATTCCTGGCAAAGGAAGAGCAGCCTGGAGCTTGAAGGCAACTCTGAATGTGAAGCCCTGGGCTGTGATTAATTATAATAAAGACTTTCCCCACCTGCATCTTTCCAACCACCACCAAAAATGCCATTCTTCATCTTCATTGAATAAACGAGACACGTAAAAATTAAACATGAGACATTATATGTTTGATAACAGTGCAAAAGAAGGGAAATTGGAATATAGGGATAAAGTCCCTCTCTCCCTTGCTCTGCCTTTTTCAGCATCTTCTTCCCAACTCCAGCACTGAAAGTATGAGTGCTCTGAGTGACACTGGGATCATTGGAAGCCCTAGAAACCATCCTTTCTGCTCCTAGCAGGATATTTTCCATGCAATAAAAATGAAAGGTTGCCCCAATATGGGATTTGTGCCCTGTGACAAATGCAGAGGGTGAGATCCAACCAAGAGAGGTTCAGCTGGCATCCACAACTAATTATTGGCTGGAGTAACTGGGCTCTGGAAGATTCTCCCCATGCAAAGTCAGCATTAAGAGATGAGGCTCCAGCTGGCCTTGCCTCATCCCCGAGTTTGGATTTGCGCTTCTCAGGAAAAGAAGGAAAAGGGGAAAATTACATTAAGAAAAAATAAAGAGCGCTAGGAATTTAAGGAAAGTAAGAAGAGTGAGAAGGAGTGGGACGGCTGAGGGCTGCTCCAAAGCTGAGTGATTGATAACACAGCCTGGGGAAGGGCAGAGGGGCAAATCAGGCGGTGGCTCCTCAGCACCCCACATGCCAGATGTCAGGAGGGCAATTCCAGGAGCCTTCCCTTCTCCTGGCAAACCCAATCTCCACGGCGAGAGGCCTCTGGGGGCCTCCTGCCTCCCGTATCCATGCCCAGGTTCCCGCCAGCCCTCCGCGCTCCTGCCGCTGGTGCGCCGTTCCCCCACCGCTGGCTTTACATCTCAGCTAAATTTGAATTGATGATGGGTACAGTGTTTGTAATCCTACATCAAGCGGCGCTTGTGTCTGGCATTTATTTGTCCTGTTGCTTTGGCAGCTTCTTCCAGAGCCTCCTCTCATCTGACATGTCAGGTCTACAATCAAAGAGGAATAGTGAATTCACTTTTACAGTTAGGCAAGCTGAATGCTATTACCCATGTATTTGTCACCAACCTGCAGATCCCAGCCTCTAATCTGCCATCTGGATGGATGCTACAAAGTTAAGAGCCAGGGACATGCATTTCTCAGTAACTACCTGCTGTCAGCTATTATTTTAAGGATCCTGTGATTTTCTTTTATTTTGACTAGAAAAAACAAGGCAGCTGCAGTAATAAAAAGGCATATCAACTAGTCACTTCCTGGCAGATTTGTCACTGGTGTGGATACAGCAGTGGTATTTTTTGTTAGCAAATGTATACAGTGGAATATAGTATTGTAAATCTGTAGTGTGTTCTTCACAAAGGGAGAGAAAAAAAACCCCTTTTTAGAACCTTGTATACTAGTCAACAAAATAAAAAATGAAAACGTATTTGCTCCCACCTTATTGTGCACATGTATTATATTTTTCTTTTACAATATTGTCCATTGTGTGCAACAGACTTTGTAAATATCGTGTTTGGGTTTAAAAATTTCCATTGTCCTCCCGTCGTGGCGGCCGCATCCTCACTCACCGCCCAAGTCCCGGGCTGTAAATATTTGCTGAGAAGAGTCAGAGGTTTTCTGTTTGGAGAATCTGGAGAATAAGATTAACTTTTCAATTAACAATTGAACAATTAACAATTTTCAAATTAATTTATTCTAATAACGCTTTGAAAAAAACACGGGCGAGAAATGCAGTGATGGAAAAGTATCCTGGACCAAATTAATCCCCTGTGTGACTCTATTTCAGTCAACATAGCTATATCAGGATAAAATTATAATTAATTGTTATTAATACGAGCATGAAGCAACTGATGAGAATAGTCTAAGAGTGAAAAAAATATATACCGAGTTCAGGTCCTGTGCTTCTACACGAGAACAAATTGTTCTACTTTCAAACTGCCATTTATCATCATTTTGGATGATAAAGGGATTGTTCTGCTTTTGCATTTCATTTTTTTTTTTTTTGAAGTTATTTGATAAATATCCTGCTTGCAGTTTCTGCAGCTGGATTAAAGAGTCAAAGGACTTCTCATGATTTTTTCAGGATGTGGGAACCCAGTTCTGGGCGCCTGGGGTGCCCCTGGCTGCTGGGACATCCCCACGCTGCTGCAGATGTGTGTAAAGTCAGCATCCCACACACAGCCCATGACAACCCATCCCACCCAGAGCCTTGTGCAAGGACCACAGGCCCCGGGCTTGAAAAGAAAATGGTGCTTTGGCCCTAAACCCAGGAATCCTGCAGCTTATTTGGAGAAAAGAAGGCTCCAGGCATTGCGGCCTTCCAGTACTTGAAGGTGGATTCCAAAAAGGAGCTGAGTGACTTTTCAGATGGGCAGATAGTGACAGGACACAGTCAATGTGCCAAATGAGCCCTGCACAGCTAATCCATTTAAGCCAGATTTTTCTCAGTTTATCCTGAAACATTTTTTTTCATCTGATGATTATTAAGCTCCTGAGAGCCCCAGCTAAGGGAGGATGAAGATGTGGGGACTCTCAGGGATCCTCATTCACCGTTGCTGTGACCTTCATTGGGCTGGTGGTGGGTTCAAAACCTACTCATGTATTGGTTGAGGCCAATTTTCACTTCCTGCTGCTCTTTTTTCCTGCAGAGAGGCTTTTTGAAGAGCTAAAGTGAAGGAACTGATCTCTCGCTTACGGCTGATGAGTTCTCACTAATGATCAGAGAGCGCTGCCTACTTTGGGATTTGGTTTTGGTAAACATGCACAATTTAGATGTTTATTCAAAACATCCAAATCTCATCAGTCTCTGAGATGGTTCTGACAGCTGCAAAAAAGCGAACAAATTGTTGATGGTTGAGGAGCAATCAGAGTGTAGAGAGTTTCAGGAATTAAATTTTAATAGTCCTTTCAGATGACTCAGAGCCACCCAGCTCAGATCTCAGTCAGCACATGGCACTACCTGCTTGCTGCTACTCTTGCCCTCTTTTTCTTCTTCCATTTCACTGCCTTTGCCTTGTTTTCAATCAGACAACAGGGGCTCGAGGGCTGGTGCCACCACTGGGGTCATCCTGCGTGACTCCAGCACCTCTGACACAAATTACAACTGACCCCCAAGGAAACCACCCTTGGGAAGAGGTGATGTTGTGTTCCTAAAGCCTGAGACAAGGATAATGACAAGGTTTTTAGGAGATTCCTTGTGCTTACATTTGCATATCATAATCAGTGAAAATAACTTGAATATATTAAATATATTAAATGCAACCAGGTTTTTTTCCTGGAGCTCCATCCAGCCTGGCCTTCAGCCTTTCCAGGGATGGGGCAGCCACAGCTTCTCTGAGCAACCTGTGCCAGGGTCTCACCCCCCTTTTTTAAAAATTTAAAATCCCTAATTAAAAAAAAATCCTAATCTAAAATTCCTAATTTAATTCCTAATTTAAAAACTAAGGATTTTTTTCCCCCAATATGTAATTTAAACCTACTCTCTGTCCCTTTGAGTCCATTCCCCCTCATTGTCACACAAGATGCTCACTGGTTGGAGGACCAGCTTCCACTGCTAACATAGCCCAGGATGAGCACATTTCCACTCAAAATACCTAATTAGGTTATTCCCACATCATCATCCTACATCTCACCCATCCCTGTGGGCACTGCAGGAGCAGCTCCACCTTGGCACCAATAAAAGGAAAAGCCCCATTTCTTTCTCTTGCTCTCATTCAAGTCACAAGTGACTCTCCAACTATATTTCAGCAACTAAATGAAAAATAAGGTTTAAACTGAATTCTGATAGCAGTAGGATTAGAGCTGAAACACCCAGAGAACTGTGTAAACATTGCTGGGAGTATCTGTAAATCCGAGTGCTCTGTGAGTCAATCTTGACTCGAATGTGCTCAGGTCGGGTGCAGTTAAGATGAACTCAAGCTGGAAGTCTTGTCAGACTGACAGACCTGAGTGCCGCGGATTTGTGTCCGTGTAACTGCAGCCAAATGTTGTCCCCTCAGCTCTCAGCATTCCTGGAGCGTGTGGGCTCACAGGGATGGTCAAATGCACTCAAAAAGTGCCTTCAACAGAAAACATCTGTTCTACAGAAGAAGCATTTTCTCCCCTTTGCCTAAACGGTTTTCACTGTGGGGGGAAAAAACAAAAGGGTCTTTTCATATTGTAAAATTTCTTGGAAAAGCCTACATTGCTCCTGATTCATAGGATTTTGGAGTATTTTTCAGAAAAGTATGGAATCAAATTTTCAAATAATATCTATCTTTAATCGCAGTTTGGCTGCCTAGAGAGCAGGGCAGTTTGAGACCTCTTACTCCCCATAAGTACTCTGTGGAGCACTGGAGGGGCAGCTCACGAGCTCTTTGCTGGAAGGATCAGGTCTGAGCAGAGTTTTTGGTAAAACATTTGAGTCAGCAGAGCTCCTGGTGGGTCATATCACACAGCTGATATTTAGGGGTGAACGAGAGGATGCATCAGGGGAGAGGATCATGGTTTATGGTTGGCCTCAATGATCTTACAGGGCTTTTCCAACCTCAGTGAATTTGCTGGATTCAACTTTCTATTGAGGTCCATCCACCCCGAGAAGAAGAGAGGGATGGGCAGCACCTGCATTTAGAAACTGCCAAAATCACTTGGTGGTTCGCAGAGGGGTTCAGTCCTGTCCATGAGGCTTTCCCAGCTGCCCTGCGTTCATTCCAGGCAGGAGAAGAGCAATCAGAAAGCTTTATTTATTCTTTGCAGAGCTGTCAAAAGATCATTCCTTCAGAGGGGGCGTGAGGGTTCAACTCTTTGCATGGGAAGTTAATCTGTGATATGAGAGAAAACGCAGGATTCGTTGGTAGGAAATTCTACTAATAGATTAAAGGACTCTCCTGCAACCTTTTAAGGTTATTTATTAGTAATTTATTAATCCAGTTGGAACAAAACCGACTGTTGTTTTCAGAATTCATTTTTCAGGCTGCAGCCTCACACCAGATGACACTCGGGCGCCGGCTCTTGGGGAAAACACATCAAACCCTGGTTCATAATTTATGTAATGACATATACTTGGACACTGATTAGCTACCTTATCAGCCCTGTAATAAAGGAAGCATAACCCCTAGTTTATCATTCATTTATCTGAAGTCATTTTGAATAATATCACAAGATTGTAATGTAATCATTATGCTGTACAGCATGTGTGGGCCAGTACACTACACTGGCAGTGTCAGAGGACTGTCAGAGTTCATACTACTTAATTTGCTCACTTCTTACACATTTATGAAATTGGAGTCAACAGTCTGGTGGAGCAGGGATATTCCAGGCAGGAGACCTCCACAAATTGTTAACAGGGTGTTCCATGGGAGGGTGAAGAAGCATGAGACGAGATGAAAATATGATTTTTTGGTTGAATTTAATGGGTGGTCGAGGAATGGGTTGAGCATCCTCCACCCAAAGCACTAGCTGGGATTGCTGACTCTTTGTGCACAGGGAAGAAGTTTCCCTTTAGTCATCTTAAAACCCTCAGCAATTCAAAGGGGTCTCCTCACTGTCTGCAGAGCTGGGAGAGTTCCTGAATGGAGCTCACAGTGAGATCCACAGGCTGAATAACCTGGCTCCTGCATCCCCTCAGATCTGGGAGGGCAGAAGGCACTCGGGGGGGATGCGGGAAACCCGAGTCCAGCTCCATCCTTCTTTTCAAGGCTGCTTGGGGGTTCTTAGCCAGCTCTCACAATATTTTACATTTCTGTTTGGGGGTCTGAGCTTTTGGGAATGGTGTTCATTCTGGGGTTTGGCTTTTTACCTCTTTCTAGACTTCATGGTCTAGGAGAAAACTTTGGACACAGCAACTGGTTGAGTCTGAAAGAACTGGGAAAAACCCCACAGTATTTATATGTATTACTATATGTTCATGCTGTTCTCGTGGAATTCAGTGCTCAGCTTCCCATTTTTTCAGTGCCTGAACTGGAAGTCTACAGCAAAACCCAGCAAGCCTCACCCAGAACACGGGGCAGAAGTGGAACACAGCAAAGACATCTCAGTACCTGCTCCTCTCCCGGGCTGTCACCTACCTCTCAAACTTTAATTTTATGGATCTGGCGGGGTTAACACCAGGTTAGCACCCACGGATGAGAAATGGAGGATTTGGGGGATTTCCAGTGGCCGGGGCAGGTCTGGCCAGCGCCGTGGCAGAGCCGCAGCCCTGACAGATGAGAGGGGCTGATGGATGGAAGAGCTGGTGACAAGCTGCACTGGGATAATGATTGCTGGGCAGCAGGAGCCATTAGGGTGTCATGGAAAACCCCCAAGATTAATGAACAGCACGAGTTGGATAAGTAATGAAAAAAGGGGAAGGATGGGAAGAGTGGCATAATGTTTATTTTAAGATAGTTAATCAAAAGAAGTGAATAATTAAAGCTGCAGTTCTTTCCTGACATGAGTTTAGGGGAATTATAACTGCAAAAAAATTAAATAGAAATAAAACGTAGAGCTGAGCATCAGTGTCCCAGTGGGAAGAGTGGAAGGACCTCTCCAGACAGCCCCAGCAGAGTGAGGGGATGGATGACATGAGAGTCTTTTCCTTCTGTGATTGCCAAACATTCCCTGCTCCATCCCTCCCATATAAATAATCATTTCAGCATTAGAGATTAAATGTTTACTGTAAAAACAATTAAATTTGTTTCTAGCACTTTTTAATGTACGGCAGTAAAATCAGATCATTTAATCATCAATCCTGCATCCAATGTTTATTCCCCAGAAATGCAATTCCAGTCACAATTTTATTTCTATCAGAATAAAAATATATTCCCCAGATTTCACCGCAGAAGCTCTTCAGTAAATTTTGGCACGTGGGTTCAAAGCTGATGGAAAAAGGAGGGGTGATCAGCAAATTATCTGTGGGTGCAGAAGAGGGGATGGGTCAGAGGGGGAGAGGGGATGACCAGGCCTTGCAGGGCCCTTCCAGGCTGCAATTCCTGCAGGGATCACACTGATGAAGATCAAATGACATTAAATGACTGGGGCTTGCATCAAGGCCAGACTGAAGCAGATGAAGCAAAAAAATTAAAGGAGTGTGCGACGCCCTGCACAGCTGGAATAGCGACAGAACCGCAGGAAAAACGGGAATAAACTTGGAATAGGGGTTGTCAGCTGGTGCATAAAACAAGCCAGGCCCCTCTGAAAGACTGGAAATTTAAATATGAATGAAACTTAGGAAATTCTGTTTCAATTTTTTAAAAAAATCCATCTTGATAATCCAAGAAATAATTCACACTCAAACCAGGTGTTGTTGGATTCTGGAATTAACACAAGTGTGAAATGGAAACAAAGGACAAAAGCATTAAGATGTCATAATATCATTTAAAATACTGCAAAACCTAACATCACTTCCATTTTCAAAAAAAACACACAGAAATTGTAATGAAATCTGGAGGGGTTTTCAAATTTCAAAGCAGAAAGGCAGCCAAAATGAAAAAAAATAAAAATTCCCTTCTCATTTTCCAGTTTTCCACCATTGTAAAGTTTTTCTTCCTAAAATAAGAAGTCATTGACAATTTTTGCCATAGAAAGGAGTCAGAAATATCTGGTGCCACTTCTGGACTTTCTGGTGCCACAATTTGTTTAAAATATCATATGAAACGAACTTTGTTCCAGCCTCTGTCCAATCTGAGTATGTAACTGGACATTTATTCCCTGAAGGCACAACAATAAAGCAGAAAAACTTGGTTTGGATGGTTAAAAATTTCAAAGGCCTGCTCAAACACAGGTAAATAAATTGGAAAATATTATGAATATTTCTCTCTCGACTTTTCCATGTTATCACTCATGAAGCACTTCAATAACAAACTCCTTTTTTTTCTGGGGATATTTGCAAAAAGCCATTTGTCAAACATTTCTCCATGGCTGTGTTTGCTGGATTGCAAAATAAATAATGTAATCTGTGATGTAACTGCAGAAAGATGCAGAATTTATAAGATGTGATCTGGGCAAGGAACAGATATTAGACCACATAGTTTCAACATTTTTTTTCCAAAGGTCTTTGGGAATGTTGTCAATACTTCTTGAGAGATGCAAGGCCTCCCAAGTGCATCTGCCTGCAAATTGTGCCTCCACCACCTCTTCCAGTCAAATCCAGGGGAAGCCTGAGGAACGTGATGAAACTTCAGAAATAATTTCTGTCACATGCCCCACCTGCACATAAACAGCAAATTCTGGTGTGGCTCAGCCTTGGATGGAGAGCTCTGAGAAGGAATTAATGTCTTCAGGTACCTTCACCACCTCCAGCTCGTGCCCAGCCCAGTGCAGGATGATCCCCCCCATTTCCCTCCCCACTATTCCAGAATCACCTTTGCAAAAAGATTGGGGCTTCCTAAACCTTCTGCTCCCTCCCTGGGCTCTGATTGAGTCTCTTCTCCCCATAGATTCTCTCTCTTTTCAAATTTAAACTGGATTTTTATTTCTAATTGTCACTTGGGTTGAGCCCCCGTGTCTTCCAGTGGAATATAAACCAGAATCACAGAATCATGGAATGGTTTGGGTCGGAGGGGACCCCAAATCCCCCCAGGGCCACCCCTGCCATGGCAGGGACACCTCCCACTGTCCCTGGTGCTCCAGCCCCAGTGTCCAGCCTGGCCCTGGGCACTGCCAGGGATCCAGGGGCAGCCCCAGCTTCTGTCTCCCAAAATTATCCCCAGGTAAATGCATCACAAAGGCCAGTCTGTCAGTCAGAGCTGGAAACCACCCCCGGGGTTAATAAAGGAATGTGGGTCAGAGTTAGACACTCAGCTCCACTAATGTGAGAAGAAGCTGCTTCCCAGTCCTTATCCACACAAACCAGTTCATCCAAACATCCCCTGACAGTGTGTTCTACTGAAAAAAACCCTCTTTTTTTAAATGCATACCATGATGAGATCTAGTTCCATTCCAAAAATAGATCTCATCATTTATGCTCATATAAAATTTTAGCTTCCCAACATCCTACACCAAGCAGTTGTCGGTCACCAGACAGAACCATCTCTGCCGGCAGCTCTGTTTTCCAGCAGCTGCTCAGGTGGTTAAAAAACCCATCCTCACTCTGTTGACTTTAATTTACAATTGCTCATTTACCTTAAGTGACACCCATAATGCTTCTCCCCGTGAGCCTGGTGTGCTCCTGCTTCAGTGGTGAAAGCAGGGAATGGGTTTGGAAGTGGACATGGAAGCACAGCTGATAATTAAGGTTAGAACTAGAATTAGAATTAGCCAGCTTTTTACTAGTAGTGATTTTAACTCTGTGCAGTGCTGCAGCTGCACATCCAGAAAAAAGATGGATGGTGAGGGCATCCTGTTGGCTGAGGGTGTATTTACTCCCTGGTAGGGCTCTTTTGGACCAGGAATCTTTCTCCAACCCCCCAGAAATGCTCGCAAGCAGCCTGAACTGCAGACAGCTTTATCCTACCTGCACCAGCACTTACATCGTGCTACATCTATCACATAATTAATCCCAACATTACTGCATGAAATCTCATGTGAGATAATATTTTCCAGAAATGTTATGCTACAAAAAGGTCAAATATCATATAATTTTTTCTGCTGGATCCTCCTTTGAGCCATGTTTACCCTAAGATATTAGGTTCCAGAAGATAGAAAAGAACAATAACATTTGATAGTCCAATCAATCGAATGGGGGTGGACTGAGTGACCTGCTGAGCAGCCACAGCCTGGTGGTGACACAGGCTGGAGGATCAGGGAACATCCAGATGGGCTCCTGCAGACCCTCACGCATTGTGGACACAAGAATCTGTTGTATCTCTTATATATATTTCTATTTCTATTTCTATTTCTATTTCTATTTCTATTTATATTTATATTTATATTTATATTTATAGTTGTAATTTTGGTTTTGTTTTGGTTTATTTTTCTTTTTCTTTTTCTTTTATTTTTCTTTTATTTTTATTTTTATTTTTATTTTTATTTTTATTTTTATTTTTATTTTTATTTTTATTTTCATTTTTATTTTTATTTCAATATTTCAATATTTGAAAGCTGTTTTCCAGCAGACCAGCCTAAAGGTGGGACACTGTCACTGGACTCTTTGCTCACAGACATGGATGTCACCCAAGAAGAAATTCAGCATTGGAGCAGCAGAGGAGGAAAATATTCTTAAGAGTTATCACTCTTTGATTGTCATCTTTAAATCCATAGGAAGAACTAACTTCGGGCTGCACAGCACTTGGGGTTGTTTCCTGTTGGAAACCACCCCAAAATTGCTTCTCAAAGGTCCTCTCCTTTTAAAAGCCAGTCCAAGGCCAGGCTGGACACTGGGGCTGGGAGCACCTGGGACGGTGGAAGATGTCCCTGCCACAGCAGGGGTGGAACTGGATGAGTTTAAGGTTCCTTCCCACCCAAACCATTCCATGATTCTGTGATGGCATGATTCCAGAAATGACAGTGAAATGTATCTAAATTACTCCGTTTCCCTCTCTGGTGAACCCGTGCAGAGCAATTCCTTTTGCTGGGAACCTTCAAACCATGGGCTCCATCAACCATTCCCATTGACTCCTCCACGAAAACAAGAGATAAAATACAGAACCAGGACCATCAACTGCATCTTGCCATGATGCACCTCCACGACTTCCACAAACCCACACACCGGTGGATTCACATGTTATTAAAACCCACTGCGTTCTTTGTGAGCATCAGGAGGGAGCTGAGGCTTGCAGCAGGTGAGGCAGCAACTCCTGATCCCATCCCAGCCCGGAAAATGCCCTGGGAACCACAGCCATGGACATCTGCTCTGGGCTGGCTGTGGCACACTCCCTCCTCCAGGGATCCTTCCCTGCCCTCCCAAGGATTCTGCTCTGGACAGGAAACTGAGCCAAGTACGGTCCTGGGTTTTATTTTTAATTTATTTCCCAGATCTGATGGGGAGATCCGGAAAGCAGAGGGAGAGAATTGTTGCGGCCTCTCGTCGGCGACAGGCGGGATCTGGAATAAAACTCTGCCTTGCTTCTGTGGGAAGATTAAAGTGTTTTGGAAGCCTGAGAAAATGTCCCTTTCATTTCAGTATTGATTGGTCTTTATTGAACACACACACTTCTGCTAACGCTGCCTTTGGTGGGTTTTCTTTGGGTTTGTTCAGTTTTTACTTCTTTCATGACTTCAAGTGCTTTTGACAGTAATTTTCCCTTTGCTTAACTCAATCAGCTATTGATAAAATCCAACCTGAGATGCTGAGTCCTTAAAAAGAACCTGTGGTTTTTTTCCTCTATTCTTTAAAAAGTACCACTGCCCGTATTTACTGTGAACCATCTGTTACACGTCTAATTAAAATATATTTGTAATGAGCTTATTAGTGCACAGAATATGTCCTGAACAGGATGTCAGTCAAGAACCGATTGTTTGGAGAGATAAGATACCTTAAACTTCTATTAGTGTAACAAAACCATGCGCTGGTATTTTCATCCTGTATAAAAGCAAATTCCAAGAGGGCAGGAATTCACACACTTTTTGTAATAATTTCCTCTTCAAATGTGTGGCTGTTCCTTTCTAATATAGAGTCAGATGGCCTCTTATAATTGCAGTATCAAATCTTTGCCTCAGTTTTCAACTGCAGGTGATTTCAAATGATTAAAGATGCACAACAGGGAATAAACAAAAATGCTTACATGCAATTATTTTTAATTAGTATTTGGCTATAAAGTGTGTGCCTTCATAAAAAAGTCTGTTATTCACATAAACATCTGTTACCATACACACAAGGAAACACACTGTAAGTCTGTCATCACATCACCAAAACAGAATATACTAAGGAAGGCTGGACAGGAAAGCCAACACTTTGAGTTTTTAAACAAAAGATATAAGCATAACTGCCAAAACAGACACTGCACCACACCTTTCAATTAGCGCAGCTCACAATCAAAGGAAGAGCTATTACCAATGGAATTATACTTGAAAATGTTAAAATAGATGGAATTATTCTTTGAAAACAATGGAATCTGTAAGCACAAGACGATTTCAAACTCTTTACTAATTTTGCACCAGCGAACATAATCAGAACGCTTCCTGTTTGCACAGTATCTCTGGGTACTCTTCTGACAACTTTTTTAAATCTTATTTCTGTTCGTTATTTAAGCTCTCTCAGAAAAAAAAAACAAAAAAAACCAACAAACCCACCACCAAACCCCTGCTGTGGCGTTTGCCCATAAATAACCCTGCACTGCTCAGTTCTGCCCTCATTTTGCAGACTCAGGGACGCTGACATATTTTAAGCAAGCGTGCGACAAACAGAGAAGTAAGAGAGATATACAGAGCGGTATAAATTAATACCACCGTAATTGATAGGTGGAGATAAGGTTGCTCTGCGGAATACTGAGAATAAAATGAAGAGGAGGTGTGAGAGCACCTTGCACATGAATTACTGAGTCGGTGGGAATTGCTGAGCTCTGCTGCGAGGAAGCTCTTGGAAACACCTCCAGCAGCCAAACTTAACACCTTACCTCCACCAGCAGAGAAACCCTCAGCTTTAACCACCAAACAGCACAGCTCGGTGTGCATGGAAATAAAACCAATTCTTTAATTAAAAAGTGCTCGTGAGGGGCTCTGCCCGCTGCGCCTCGGCGTTACCTACAGCCAGAGAGGAGAAATTCCTGCTCCTCAGTTGTGGCTCTGCTGGGACCAATAACCAGCCCCGGCAGCAGAGCCACCCTGGGGGTGCTGCTGGTCAGGAGCAGGGATGGAGGCTCCACCTGTGATCCTGCCCCAGCCCCTGACCCGTTAACTGTGCGCGCAGATATTCCTGCACATCCTGAGAGAGCTCGTGGGCTTTAAAATCCTTCCTTCACCAGCTCTTGATGAGCGTCCTCTGGGCCCAGCCTCCTCCTCAGACCAGCTCCTCTTGGCCCAGAGAGAAGTCAAAAGTGCCCTCAGAGTTTCTAATGGCAAAGATGACCCTCTGCAAGGAAGCAGATCCGAATCTTTTCCAGCTCCCGTTGATTTACAGGCCTTCTCCTGCACATCAGCATTTCATATATCTTCCCAAGTGTCAGAAATATGAAAGCCATACATTACACGCAAAGAATGGCCCGGTTCATTACTATCATTTTATTTATTTAACAAATACGGTATTTAATCAGAAGGAACTGACAGCTGCAATTGTTTATTGCAATCATACAACACGGCAATAAATAAACATTGCACATTAAGTAGAAGGTAGAAGGATCACTGGAAACATCCCGTATAAAAAATCCTTCCTCAGAATTCCTCACGAACGGACAGTATTTGTAAATCTATTGACAAAGAGCTCCAAAAAGATGGAGCAGTAAATAAAACACGTGAGAGCAGACAAGGTAGGTTTGGCTTTCAGACAAGCAAATTAATTTCTGGGTTGACTCCAGAACAGAACGACTTCCAGTCGGCTCTGGACTGGGACAGTCACATATCACACCCTCCCTCGTAAATAAAAGCAGCCCCAGGAAAGGATGATCTGCCTTTTAGCGATCAACAATTTTCCATAGCATAAAAGGCAAATCGCCACTTCTCCAGAGCATCCATGAGAGGGGCTGGGCACCTCACTCCCAACCCTCAGCAGCTCCACTTCACCCGCTGGAGAGGGGACCCTCCCCAGAGGAGCTGGACCATGCTACAGCCCACAGCCCTCCCCTTTTCCTTTTTCCCTCCTCTTTGATTCTGTTCTCAGCTTTGCACATTCCTGACTGATTCACAAGAAGCCAAGAAAATGTTATCTCCATCTCAAAAGCCTCTGATTCCAGGCTCCCTCCTGCTTTCTGCCAGCAGAAAGTGGGTTTTGCTTTAAGACACCTCAGCTTTCCCAACTTCAGGGAGAGTTTTGCAAGACTTAGTGGAGCAGGAGTGTCTCAATAACTGTGACAGATGGTTGGGCCTGAGAGAAGAAATAACCATTTTCCTCCTGAAATTTGCTACAGTGCCATGGCAGGGAGATGCTTCCCTTCACTGCGTAGGACTCCCCAGGTTGAGAATAAAGTCAGCACTTTTCTTTATTTCTCTTCTCGCTGGCTCTTCCCTCTGGTTTAAAAGCACCTATCATCCAGCTTGGAATGTTCACTTTGAGGGAAGAAGCCTTAACTCTTTGTCCCTTAAGACAAGGCAAACTCAGAAGGAAAAGGAAAACAGATCAATCCTGGCAGTGCCAGGCGGTGTCACCTGGGGATGGCAGGGACCCTCTGCCAGCTGGCCTGGGCAGGGACAGTCCCCTCAGCCTCACCACTCCCAAAAGGAGTAGAATTATTTCTGAATATCCAGGTCCTGGTCCTCTAAGACGTGAATAAATGTGTGGATGTGGTTCTTGGGGACAAGGTGGCCTTGGCAGTGCTGGGAACGGTTGGACTCAATGCTCTTGGAGGGGTTTTCCAGCCCCTGGGATTCTGTGATTCCACGGGCACATCTCAGTCCGAGCCTACAGATAAGGGAAAATAAACTGAATTGCACCTCAAAGAGTGAAAGGACAAAAGATACAGAGATGACAGCAACCAAAAAGTGACTGACTCCTCCCTGTCAGGTGGAAAATGCAGCAATTCCTCAAACAGCTCCAGATGTTTTCAACTAAATAAATAGTTTCATAAATAAAATGGTTTCAACTAAATAAATACCACACAGAAAATACCAAAGCGAAAATGTTCTGTTCATTCTGTTATATATTATATGCTAAATAAATGCTATTTATGTGGCTTAATTTTGAAGCTTTATTTTTTTACCTTTTAAAAATTATTTCAAAAGAAGCTGATGGCAGTGACAAAAATAACAAAGTGTATCCAAGAAGGTTAAACCTCCAGTGTGGGCTGCTTGCAGGTCAGTTGGAGCTTTAAAAGATGGTTTTAGTAGGAACTCGATGAATGAAGCTCTTCAAAAGCATCTCTAAGTGCTAATTAATGCAAGTCCTAGAGATAAACAAAGCAGAGAGGAGCAATTGTGCCTGCAACAATGTGAGGACTTCAAATGAGTGTCACATCTTTGAAGGAGGAATTTTAGTTCTTCACTTTATAAATTAATCTGTCTCCAAAAGCCTATTATTCCTCTAGCATACAACTTAAAAACAGGATGTATTTGGGAATTTCCCATTGAGGGAAACATGAAATAATGTCACAATACTTGTGTCTAGTGCTGTGCCAAAAAGTGTTTCTTTGTGAAGTTTGACTCAGAACCAGCTGATTCCTGGAGGCTCTCAAATGCCACTGCAACAACAGCGACAACTACTCTCCGATTTCCATGACCGTGGAGAAAAATTCCAATGGCAAAGCAGCCTCACAGCCCAGAAGGCAAATAAAAAGAATTCAGGTTTATGGATTTGGTGTTTTCTCCTTTAAATCTCATGATTGCAAAGCAATCAGCTGGATGGGTTAGGGATGGGGGGAGACTTTATCAACCACTTTATTAATTAAATACATCCCTTGGTTTTATTTCAAAAATTTGCATTGGGCTACTCCAGGTGTCAGGAAATCACAGAATCCCAGGCTGGTTTGGGCTGGAATCACCCAGGGCCACCCCTGCCATGGCAGGGACACCTCCCACTGTCCCAGCTGCTCCAGCCCCAGTGTCCAGCCTGGCCTTGGGCACTGCCAGGGATCCAGGGGAATTCAAGAGCTCAGTCAAAAACAGACATCGGAGAAAAAATAAGAAGAGCACAACTTTTATTTGCCTTGGAAATACTTTGGAAAGACAACAATATCTGGAGGAATCATGAGGAAACACGGCAAACATCCTCCTGGAAAACGAGGAATATTGTCACGTGGTGTCCAGGCCACTGCTAGCCTTGTAGAACTCTTACATGTGACAGCTGCTCTCCCTTTTTTTTTTCTAAGCACAATTTCATTTAAATGCTACAGCAAGAAGACTTGTCCAGCCTATTTTTTTTCCTGCAGCATCCATCTCTGAGTGCCCTGATTTCCTGTTTCCTTTAGCTGGCTGGGATCCACCAGGAGATGACATCCCACCACTGCTGCCTCAAGCCATAAATTCATGCCCTGCCTGCTCAGAGGCACCCCGGTGTGTTTCAAGCAATACAAACTTGTGACATCTATAATATTTTATGAACTCCTTCTTTATCTGTGTTTTCTGTTTTCCTGCAAGTCCTTAATTAGCCACGCTCCTGCCCAAGCAAACTGGATTTTTTCAGGGATAGGGACTGGTCCTCCCAGTTTTCTTTGAAGAGTTCAGGCTGATTAACTGGGGAAAGCACTAAACTATCACTGCCCTGAGAATAATAAACCATTATCAGCCAAAATCTCCGCTTCATTCTAGCAGAGAGAAATACTTCTGTGGATGCCTAAGTGCTACAGGAACCATCTGCACCCTGGGGCTTGCATTTGCTCCATCTCAGACAGAAAGGGATTGGGAAATGTTTGGTAATTTCCTCACTCTGCTGTTGCACACCACACTCACCTGCAGCTGCTACACGCAGAGCAGAATTAGTGTTTATGAGTTTTTTTTCTGGTTTTAACCCTTTTCTAGATCATTTTCCACACAAACTGCAGCAGCCACAAGTCTCACTCGGAAAATTTCCCCTTCATTCTTCTTCTTTGAGGCTTCCAGGTTCCCTGTTGTCAGGTTTCACATCACCCTGCTATAGCTGTGAATATTTTCTCTGCAGAGCTGAGGTGAACGTGGTGGAAAGTACTCCATGGCTACTGAGGAGCTTCTTCTTGTGGAGAAGAGATCCATGGATTTCACCCCTCTCCATTGGCACAGGCTAGAAATAAATATGCTTTTAGCCGCCCCATTTGTGCCTCAACCTTTCAGCACCCTTGCCACTTATCACATTTTTCAAGGTCACCCACTAACACCCTCTCCCCAGTTGCCAAATCGATGCGAGCAACATCACACTTCCCATAAAAACAATTCTGCTTAAATTCAAACCCCACAGAAAAAAAAAAAAAAAATCCAACAAAAAACAACAAAAAGAAACATTCCCTGCAACAGCTCCAATGTCTCAGGAAGAAGCAAAGAACCCAGGGCATATTCCTGAAAAACAATGGATTTGCATCATTAATTTTGACTGAGCACCGGGACAGGCATTCAGGACATCCTTTAGCAACTGAGTAAAGTAAAGTGGCCATTTTTAAGCAGGGTTAGTAAGGCTGTGACCAAAGTTAAGCCAAGAGTCAAGCCCTCTGATGACTCTCAGTTCAGCACTGCAGGCAAATGGAAGCTGCCAGAGAAGGCACTGAGGCTTTGGAGAGACAAGGACACTGGGACTTCATTCCAGGAAAAGTAAATACTTACACTGCAATTTAAATAATTTCCAACATTTTCTCTGCGTAAGACTAACTCCCACCAGTGTTTGCAAAAGCCTTTCTATGGACTGCTTTGTAATAGATCCAACCAGCACAGATAAACCCCAGATCCTCCCAGGATTCCCAAACACCTGCAGTCCCCAGGAATACCTTGATGTAGGATGGAACCCTTCTTTTTGGGATGAGACAATGGACCATTCCATGTCTGTCTTCAACGGCTCCAAGGGATTATTTAGGGATTATTTACTGTTTCCTGGCTTTGTGGGAAGATGTTTTTCACCTGTGAGTAGAGCACAATTGATAGGAGGAAAATTTATTCCTACACTGGACTTCTCAAATCTCACATTGGTGTTTGTGTTACATTCCAGCTGCGTGTTTGTGTGGGCACTTCCCTCTCTCTGCTCCTGCCCAAAATGCCCCTCCCAAGCAAAAGGTCCCAGAACCAGGAGGAGTCTCTGCAATGATCCAGACCTAAATCAACTGTTATTTACATAAAATAAACTTCTCCTGGATGTCAGGTTGCCAAAATGGATTATTTAGGGGAGCCTTGTTGTTACACCTCCTGGTTGTGCTGCACGCTGGTGTAAGATCCATGATGATTGCAACCCATTAGTAACTGTCACAACAGAGCTCCTGCTGCAAAGGAAGGAGACAGGGAAAAATACCTCCTGCCCAGGAACTGGAAATTGGATTCAGGAGACATATTTATTCTGGATTTTGAGCCTGGTTCCCTGCGTGATCGGTGGCAACTCACTTACCTGGCCTGCTCCACGCCTTCTCCCTCTGAGGAGGGAAATGAATCGTGTTTTCCCTGCTCTGAAAACGTCATCTATATTCTCAGATGGAATGGCCGAGTGCAGAGTGAGGGCTGTTAACCTTCCCTGCAGGGTAATCCTGGGATCTGCCCCAGGAGCCGTTCACAGCCGGTGACACTTGGATGTCCTCGGGCCATGGAAGGCAGGAGCCCCTGTGCCAGAAAATAAAGCCTTTAAGAAGGAGCAAGATTAACTTCCCTGGCCAGAAATGGCAGTGGGAAGGCTGGGAGCCACAGGGATAACAGCTCCAGGAGAAATTCCAGGGAGTTTGGATCTGCACCGCTCCGGTCTGTGGCTGTGGAAGAGCCCAAGCTGCTGCTCAGCCTGAGCTGCCCTTACACCCACCAGCATCTCCTGCTCCTCGTGGGAGCAGCTCCCAGCCCAAGGAGGAGCAACTCACACTCAGCACAGCCCACAGAATCCGCTGGATGTTTGTCCTTTCAATTGTGCTGATATTCTCACTTTGTACCAGAGTTCTGCACAGGAAAATTACATCCCTGAAAAATTCCGATCCCCTCTTACGGGCAGCAGCTGTTGAAATAACTGCTTTGCAATGTAATCCCCTTGTTCAATAATTCTTTGCCTTCCAACGCTGTAATTTACATTTTTGCCAAGGAATCAAACTGGTACTTAAGTATGAGAATAACTGAGGATCCTGCCTTTGTCTCCAGCCAACTGATATCCTAAGCCCTGCTATGACATTATATAAATATTCAAAAAATGCCTGTGAATACCATAATTTCTCCAGGTCTCACAAATGAGGAATTATCCAAGTAATGGATTATGAATGGAGCAGTAATGTATGGAAACATTACCCACCCAAAACATATTAGAGCTCCCAAAGACTCAACATGAAACAAAATGTGTTAGAGGTTTAACAAAATAAAGCTGTCCCCTGAGAGTCAGCCTCACTAATTCTTATTAAAAACTCCAGAAAGGTGAAAATACTTACAGATACTGTTTATTTCTAAATATTATCAGCTGAGGAGTGCAGTCAGGAAGATGTTATTTAAAATACCTGCTTATCCAGCTGCAAACTTGGCAAGTTTAAAGTGAAATCTTGAAGCTTGATAATCCAAGATTTCCAACAGGAGACCTTTTAGCAGGTTGTGCCTTTTCCTCACCAAGCTCACCGTTATGCTCATATTTTGCTCCAAGTTGATAAATTTATAAAAATATGGAAATGTAGTTAATTTGGCTGTATTTCGAAGCAAAGTGTTTACATAAAATGCAAGGCACTGACTGGCACAGGGTGCCCAGAGCAGCTGGGGTTGCCCCTGGATCCCTGGCAGTGCCCCAGGCCAGGCTGGACACTGGGGCTGGAGCAGCTGGGACAGTGGGAGGTGTCCCTGCCATGGCAGGGGTGGCACAGGGTGGGATTTAGGGTCCCTTCCAGCCCAAACCAGCCCAGGATTCTGTGAGTAGTTGCCTGCTGAGGGTGATTGTTGTGCCTGTGCCTAAAATCTCTGGGGAAGAAACTCCTGCAAAGTTTATGGGAGCTGCTGGCACCACTTGGAGAAGCCATTGCTCAACCCAGCCCCGCTCAGCTGTCAGCAGGCCAGACCCTTCAACCAGTTCTTACTCAAGCACCCCTTACTCGGGAGAGTGGGGCAGAAGTAAAGATTACTCATCCGAGGAGTTGCAAAACTGCTGTTGAAGGTTTCTGCCCTGGAGCCAGCCACTGTATGGGAATGACTGAGGGAAGGAGGAGCCAGCCTGTCTTCTGGGAAAGAAAGTTCTAGGAATTAATTTTAAACTAATTTAAGAAGCTGTTGTTTACTGATTTCCCTTTCCTTTCCTTTCCTTTCCTTTCCTTTCCTTTCCTTTCCTTTCCTTTCCTTTCCTTTCCTTTCCTTTCCTTTCCTTTCCTTTTCCTTTCCTTTCCTTTCCTTTCCTTTCCTTTCCTTTCCTTTCCTTTCCTTTCCTTTCCCTTTCCTTCCCCTTCCTTTCCTTCCCCTTCCCTTCCCCTTCCCCTTCCCTTCCCTTCCCTTCCCTTCCCTTCCCTTCCCTTCCCTTCCTTCCCTTCCCTTCCCTTCCCTTCCCTTCCCTTCCCTTCCCTTCCCTTCCCTTCCCTTCCCTTCCCTTCCCTTCCCTTCCCTCCCTTCCCTTCCCTTCCCTTCCCTTCCCTTCCCTTCCCTTTCCCCTTATGCCTCTTCTCCTCTTCTCCTTTCTCTCCCTTTCCCCCCCTTTTTTCCTTTTCCCCCTTTTTCCCCTTTTCTTTTTAATATTTTTTTCCTTTTTTCCTTTCCTTCAAACTTGCAAAGCCTGGCACAACAATGGGTTTTCCTTCTTGCACCATATCTCTAAATCGTAGGAAATTTGCCTCTTGGCCAGGCTGCGCTGGCTCAGAGCCAGACTGGATGTCTCCATTCTCATCCTTTCCTGTAGTCTTTCCATGAGCAAAATAAAAACGTTTGGTTGGTTTGGGTTTTTTTTTTTTTAAGTGAAGCAGAGCAGAGGCTCCCATGGACAAATTCCCAATTGCGGCACTCGTGATGGGCCTCTGGCACGAACAAAAGTTGACAAAACCCGTGGAAACAAACAGAAACGCTCCCATTGTCTTCAACTGGCCTTGGCTTGGGGTCTCACAGCTTGAATTTCATCAAACAGGAATGAGCTCAGCATTAGATTTTCTTTGACTTCCCTAAAATTGTTCGGGTGCATGTTGAGGGACTTTCGGTGCCAGTGGGGAGAGAGAAACAGGGTGATGAAACTTCCACGTGAAGAAAAAGTGCCTGGAGCCTTAAAAATACTGGGATCACATAACATGCAGAAAAAAAAAATAAAATAAAATATTTCCTGGATGTCTGAGGCACAGAATTTCTCTGTTCCAGCCCCAACAGGGAGCTTTGGGCAGGGCCATGCTCCACATCTTCCCCGAGCCACTGGGATCAGGAGGAGAGCCCCTGGGCACCGAGTGGAAGTACACAGAACATCCTCCTGCATTTAAAAACAAAAATAGGTCCAAAGGTCTCGATGCCCTGCACCAAACCACAGACATTGCTACAAAACACACTTGGCTGGGTGAGCATTCACAGAAATGAGAGCCACAGCCGGGGCTGAAAGCCAAGCTGGAGAGGAGATCCAACCCCTGCCTTTGGGAGGCTCCCAGAGCTGGAGAGGCACTGGGGACAAGCAATGGAGTGACAGGACACAGGGAATGGCTTCCTGCTGACACAGAAGGGGATTTGGATGGGATGTTGGGCAGGAATTGCTCCTGGGGCTGCCCCTGGATCCCTGGCAGTGCCCAAGGCCAGGCTGGACACTGGGGCTGGAGCAGCTGGGACAGTGGGAGGTGTCCCTGCCATGGCAGGGGTGGCTCTGGGTGGGCTTTGAGGTCCCTTTTAACCCAAACCATTCTGTGATTCTGTGATTTTGACACCCCAGGATCACACCAGGGGGTCCCCCTGTGTCAGGCCACCCAGATGATGCCACCAAACCTGCACCCTGTGGGACACTCGCTCCCTGCTGAGCACCCCACCACGCTCCCAGCAAACATCAGGGCCCCCAAACCGGTGCCAAAGTTTGTCTGAGGTTTGCAGCTTTAATGGGAACAAGGCTTGGTCCTTAAATAGGTGCTATATTTATGGAGCAAGGAGTAGCCAAAATGCAGGGGAAACTCAGCCAACTGCTTTGCTGTTTTTGATGACACGACAAAGTCTGATTTTCATTAAGTTTTGCACATATATATCAGGGGTCCTCCTAGGGACTAGGGAATGAATGCACTTTGTTTGAACTCTATGGCTATTATATACTACTTTTTATTGATTTTTTTTCCCTGTAATTCTCAATATAGTTCTTGTGTGTTCATGGAAAAATATTTATTTTTAGACCCGCCGCTTTTCCAATATACTTGTTTTCCTCCTGTTATGAACATTGGTTGATTACCGGGAACATCTTCCCTGTTTCCTTAAAAAAAAATCAAAAATTACAAAAATATAACACGTAGGATTAACAATTTTAGTCATCTTGAAAAGGCAAAATGAAAGCAAAGCTTGGGTCAGTGTGTTATATGCTCTCAGATCTGTATTTTTAGTTTGCAGCGGTGCCCTGCCCACATTTTTGGAAGGAGAACTTGCCCGTGAAGTAAATACACAACCTTGAGAAAAGTTAAGACTTTCTGTTTCAGAACGTTTTCTCCAGAAAAATAAATTAGGAGGCCAACTTGGCCACCTGAAATGTCACTCCATTCTTCACCAGCGGCACTAATGGGGTCATTCATCAGAGAGAGGGACAGGGACGGGACGAGGGCTGGGCACCTCCTGGCACAGAGAAAGGGAAAAGCCTGGCACTGCCCTCAGGGTGGAGCCTGAAACCCTGGAATCCCTTCCCAACTCCCTTTCTGTAGAGTTTGAGGCTGGTCCTCCAGAGCTAAGCCAGGCTTTTGAAGCTTTTTTGACAAGGCCTGGCCTTGGGAGGAATTCAGTGGCCACCTTGGGATTCCAGTAAATCTCCTCCCAGTCCTGCCCAGCTCCAGCCCCAGATTTTGGCCATTTGGAGGAGGACAGGAGGGACACAGAGGGAGGAGGGAGGTGGCAGCAGCCTGGGAATGCACCAGGGAGATGCAGCAGGGCTGAAAAGCTGGGGCTGGTACCAGGAAGAGTGCAGGGCCATCAGGGAGCCATCTGGGAAAAATCATTTTATTTATAACTTAAGTAATAGCACAAGCCACACAGCGAATCGATTTGCTTTTGGATTCCAGCTATTGTCTGATTGCCCAGACAAACAGCATCCAGTTTAAGTGGAGTCCACAGCAGTAATAACAAAGAAGGAACACAAATTTTAATTATGTTTCTCCAAGTCTGTATAAGTATTGGAGAACCACATAAAAATGATTTTTTTTTTACTAACTTGCAGTTGAAAATGTGTCATTAAAAGCTATGAGTCTGATTTTCTGCTCTGCTGGTCAGGATATTAACCAAAATGATAAAGTATTCGCTGTTTGAGGGGAGAAAAAGGAGAGGGAAATAAATGCTGAAGGTTCCATGCCAGAGATATTCTGAGAATGATGCTAAAATGAGAAACTTCATCACCCTTCACTTGTTGGGGCTGTTTTGCTGCAAGAAAGTGCTGGAGTAAGAGAAGAAAGAGAGTGGAGAGAGAACCGGGCAGCAAGAACAAGCAAAAAAGGGGAAAAAAGTGGTCAGGATGTTGGAAGCACAAGTGAGAGTTTGTTTTGGGGCTGTTTGGCGGTACCTGTGGCAGGAGGGCACAGCAGGCTCTGACTCCACACGATGCCAGGGGATGGCAGGACTCCCCTTTCCCCAGGATTCAAATTAATTTCTGCTCTCTCTGCTCACATCTTCCCTAATTCTGCAAGCCTGACTTCATACCCGCTGCAACTTACATTTATTTGTAATCTCACTGCTTACACTCCGCTGAACAATAAAAGAACAATAAACTTAATAAAAAGCCCAAGTGATTGGAAATAGCTCTGGGAATGGCAGTCCAGTATGAAAGCTATAAATTTACTTGTATACTCATGACATTGTCAGCTAATTTTTATGAAAAGCCCATCACAGAACATTGCACCAAAACACTGTGATCACTCGTATGTCACCCATCATACTTCCCCTGATAACACAACAGAAAATGCATCATAAAATGATACTTCAAACTACAAATTCATCTTGAAATGCTCACTGTATACAGTAACAATTCTTTCCTGACCTTGTCTTGCACCTGAACCTTAAATTAATCATTCTTCTTCTATAACATTAAAGAATACCCAGCGGTCCTTTTTATTGAGTTTAAAAGCTAAAACTTCAGCTAATAATATCATTATTGTTCTGGTTAATATTTCCCTATTCAAATCCACACAGAGTTAAGAAGTTATGCGGTGCAAAGTAAGTAATAAGAGTTTTGGAACTGCGATTGAAAAGTATTTTTCTGTGCTCAGATCAGAAAGTATTGACTGATATTAAGAGGCTGAAGCAAAGCCCCCTGAAGTCAAAGGAAAACACCTAGTGATTTTAAACGTTTTGGGATCAAGCCCTTAACACCTAATCCTGAAAAATGCTGAGTGCATTAAAGCCACATAGGAGCTATGGATATCAAGAATTCACAGGGCTAAATCCTATTAAATACATAGTGTTATCCTGACTCAGACTGAGGTACTCAATTGGATTAATTAGGAAAGATTTTCCAGGAGATGGCCAAGATTTTCAGCTCACTCCTTCAGTGGATATGCTGTTGAGATGACAAATGGGACACGGGACAGCATTTGCAAGTGCCTCCCAAGGAGATTTTAATGGATCAGATCTCCAGTGAAATACTTGAAGTCTTTCTGGCACAGAATTTAGTGATTTGGGCAATTCTTGAGAGATGAATGGAAGGTTCTCTGGCACCTGGAGATGGCTCTGCAGGTAAGAGACCTCCCAGCCCACCCTTGGGGCTGATGTTATTCAATCTTTATTTCTTAATGTTTCTGCTAAAAATTAGAAAAACGTAACTCCTTTTTTTCTCTCCCTTGTCCACCAGCAGGAGCTTCTGCCCTCAGTCAGGAGCACCAGCACAGGGAGCCCAAATCCCAAATTCCCTTCTGTCCCTGGGAGTGTCATGATGCTGAAGATTAGCAGAACAGTTTTGGTGGAAATGTGAGTGTCTTTCCTTTAAACAAAAGCAGAGAGGTTTGATTAGAGCCCCATAAAAATCAGCAGCTTCCATTGTCATCACTTCAAGAGAAGCGTGACACAGCTTTTGTTTGGAGCCCTTGCAGGGGGAACTGCAGCTACTGGGAATAAGAGGGCAGGAAATGTGGATCCAGGTTGTCATCCTTCCAGAGAAACTCCTGCCCTGTCCTTGCCAAAACAAGGAAGGATGAAGGAGCAAAGCCTCCACCCTGTGACTGCACGCCCCAGCTGTGCTCAGTCCCAGCCAGGCATTCCCCTCCATCCCTCCCTCCCCACCACCAAGAGCCCCCAGTTCTTATGGAGATGTCCCAGATCAGCTTTTGTGTCCGATTCCACTGTGGGAACCTCTGATGCAAATGGGAATGGTGCACAAACTGGAATAATAGGGACTGAAAATGAAACACGGGATTTGCGTCTAAGGAGGACTCTGGGGGACAGAAGAATGCGAGGAGGAGAGGGCTCCTCAGAACCCAACGTTCAATATCAGATACCATCCACTGAACAGCTGCTTTTCTGGGGCAAAAATCAAGTGTATTGTGCCAAACAGGTCACAGCAGCTCATCCTTGCTGGCAAGGCTCGGAGCAGACCCACACAATTCTCAGAGGAGCTCTCTCTGGGCCTTCTGACGCTGAAAATTCTGTGGGGTCACCCCTGCAGGTGGGACCAACCCTGCAGGAGGCACCTGGGTTAAGGCACTCTGCTCAGCAGTCCTGGCATGGACCTTCCATTGCCAGGGCCCAAAGCCATCCCTGGAGATGGCAACTTCCCCCTGCCTGCAGAGGGAACTCGCTGAGGGGGCCTGGACTCAGTGCCTCACCTTGCTGGGACTGCAGAGAGATGAGATGAGATCAGCCCTGGGGAAATCCCGTCACTTAAACATCATAAAACAATGCAATGGTTTGGGCTGGAAGGGACCCTAAATCCCACCCAGTGCCACCCCTGCCATGGCAGGGACACCTCCCACTGTCCCAGGTGCTCCAGCCCCAGTGTCCAGCCTGGCCTGGGGCACTGCCAGGGATCCAGGGGCAGCCCCAGCTGCTCTGGGCATCCTGTGCCAGGGCTGCCCACCCTGCCAGGGAACAATTCCTTTCCCAAATCTCACCTAAATGTGCCCATTGTCAGCCTAAATCCATTCCCTGTGTGCTGTCCCTCCCTCCTTATCCCCAGCCCCTCTGCAGCTCTCCTGGAGCCCCTTCAGGCCCTGGCAGGCTCTGAGCTCTCCCTGGAGCTGCTCCTCTCCAGGTGAGCCCCCCAGGTGTGCCAGCCTGTTTTTATGAGTGACACAAAACTCCTGGAGGTCACAGAGGGCATTTCCAGTGGCCTCCAGAGCCCTGGAGCAGCATTTTGGGGGGACAGCGGCCCCAGGGCAAGTCTGGATTAAAAACACAAAGCTGTTTATGAAAGGCAGCGCCCAAAGTGAGAGGAGGGTTCAGAATGTGACTCTGATTAATAAGCACCATTTTATAGATCAGAAAATATCACATCTGACAGAGCTGCCAAAGACAAGTCAATTTTGTAAGAGCAGGTTTTGTTGTGCTGGTAGCCGAGGAAAAAAACCCCAATGTTTGACAAAGAAAAGAAACTTAACATGGTATTGAGGATGTTTATTTCTTTTATCATATTATGTATGAATCTTTTATAAGTTTTCAGTGAACTATATTAATTAAAAATTAGTTCTGGGAATATTTTGCTTGTAGCCTAATAAGCTATTACGTCAATACAGATTTCCATGGACTATTTTAAATTTGAAATAAAGGGGTCTCCTGAGTATGCGCAATGGAGAAAAAATGTAACAAAATAAAAAAAAAGTAGAATGTTTCACACTTCTTTCCTTGTGCAAGTTGAGGATCAGGTCTGAGTTTTTCAAAGCAACTTTTATGTGCTTTATCCTAAAAGTTTAATTATCATTGCAAGTTTCATGGACTTATCATGAACTTGATTATTTATTATTTCTATTATGAAATTTTTCACTTTAATGGGTGCCACACAAGGCAAGACTTTTCCAGTCTTCCCTCCCAGTACAAACCAGCATCTCTCCAGGAAACAGCTGATGGGGGCTTGTGGGTCATGGTTTGGGCCTGGAGCTCCCCAGGACTGGGCTGGAGCAGGGATGGGGTGAATTCATCCCAGAGTTCTGCTGCTCCCACCAGGATGCAGGCAGGGATGGGTGAATTCATCCCAGAGTTTGCTGCTCCCACCAGGATGGAGGCAGGGATGGGTGAATTCATCCCAGAGTTCTGCTGCTCTCACCAGGATGGAGGCAGGGATGGGTGAATTCATCCCAGAGTTCTGCTGATCCCACCAGGATGGAGGCAGGGATGGGTGAATTCATCCCAGAGTTCTGCTGATCCCACCAGGATGGAGGCAGGGATGGGGTGAATTCATCCCAGAGTTCTGCTGATCCCACCAGGATGGAGGCAGGGATGGGTGAATTCATCCCAGAGTTCTGCTGATCCCACCAGGATGGTGGCAGCTCCTCCACAGAACAAAAGAGAGAGGAAAAACTCAAATTCTGGGCTGGTGACGGACAGAATGGATTTTCTGGGACTCCCAGCATTTTGAGTGTAATTCCCATTTCACGAGACCCACAGAAGCAGAACCAGATCATAAAATACAAGGCCAGAATAAAACCCTCATTTTAAATAATTCCTGAAAGAATGATCAAAAAGTGTTGTGTCAGTGACAGTTGACAGTTGTCAGTTTTATACAAATTGTATCTTCCTTCAGCTCTTTGCAATTACAATGAGATGGGAACTTTTTTTTTTTTTTTAAATCACATTTTTTGTGGTTTCTTTTCATTTTCGGCAGGCTGCCTTTATGTGTTTTCCAACACCTGGACAGACCTTGGAGGCATCAAGGAGATGAGCTCCCAGCAGGAATGGAGAGGGACAACTCAGGGGTAAATACCACCTTGGAGGGCTCATGCTGAAGGAACTCTGAATTAAGCAATGTTTTACAGCAATGTAGCAGATCCTGTCCCACTGCAGGACTAAAGCCTGGATTTTTGGCACTTTTCAGTTATAAAATTATTTTACAATACTTTATTTTATTCATTTCTTTCATATTTTTTAATATCAAAAAAAAATAAATAATGCATTTTTTGGTGAAAACTCCCATGCCTCAAAGCCCCTCCATATTTAAACTCCACTACCAGGGTTTAAGACAAACCCCACATCTACTTATGAATTTAAAATCATCGTAAGGAATTTTGCTGATGAGTAAGTGACAAATAAAGAAACACAACTGAAGTTTCTTGAGGTACCAGTCCCTCAACAACACCTGAAAGGCACAGGTGGGCTTTAGTCTTGTGGCCAAAAGGTGCAATCACAAGAGACTTTAGAATCCAGAGTCTTCTGGAAAAATATTCCTAATTTGAGAAATGTGGGGAAATTAACATATTTTGAGGGCAAAAAATATGACCCTTCCTGGCTGTTAGCTGTCTGGTTTTTGAATTTCATTTTGAAGGCGTTTTGTTAATTTTGCTTCTTTTTTTTTCTTCTAGCAACCTCCTGAAAACACCAAGCAGCAACCTCACAGGAAAGACTCTTGTCCATCATTCCAAAGGGAACCGAGGATGTGGGAATGTTCCCTTTCAGCCTTGTCCATGGGCAGACACACTGAAAACCCCGAATTCCATGGTCATGGTTGGAGTGGTCACCAATAAATGCAACCAATGTACAAACCAGAAACTCCATCAATTAATAACGAATTTGGAACAAGTGTTGAAAAGCTGCAATAACGAGAATTTGCTTTTCCCATGGAGGACATTGCGGAGCTTTTGGATCAGCTTTTTGGATCAGCCCAGACTCCAGCACACCAAAGCATCCCAAGCCCAAGCCCTGGGGCCCCACTCCAGTGCTGATGATGGAGACCAGCGTAATTAATTGTAATTATTTAGCCTCCCAATAAGCAGCGTGGTGTTGGTTGATTTAACCAGGTTCAGGAACCAAAGCAAACAGCAGTTAATTGATTTGCTCGGGTTCACATCAGAGGGATCTGACACAGAGTGGGATGAGAAGCACGGCCCCTGATTCCCACTTCCCTGCTTTATCCCCAGGCTCCAGCTACTTCCACGGCTGGAGTTCATGTTTTTAAAAAGCCAGGGAAAATCAACATCACCCATCTCTGTGTTGTTTAGTTTGCAGGTTGAAACGTGCTCCTCATATTCATATTAATGAGCTGCTTCTCATGAGGCAACCCATTAAATTTAATAGGAGAGCAACAAAAAACCTCCCATGAAATGAAATAGTTGCAGTTGTGTTTACATTTCCTTGAACGCTGCACTTTGCATTCCCGTGCTAAGGATGAACTTTGCTTTTATTTTTTAATGATAAACAGGTTTTAATGACTGTCTTTAGCCTTTCCTTTTGTGCCACTTTCCTCTTCTCTCCTGGTGGGATAACAGGATCCCATCCTTCACCGGATACTGGGCACACAATGTCCTCCAGGGGAAAAGCAATTTCTCATTATTGTAGCTTTTCAGCACTCTTTCCAAATTCATTATTAATTGATGGAGTTTCTAGTTTGGACAGTGATGAACAAAGAGTTCATTTAAAACAGTTGTTTTGGGGTTGGTTTAGGGACCAGTGCACCATAACCTTCTCTCTTCCACCATAACCTTCTCTCTCCTGAAAGGACTCCAGTGTTGTTTCAAAACACATTATGAAACCCAAACTCTGGCAGAAAGAGGATTTCCTCTCTGCCTGGTTCTGCAAAAGCGCCATTTTTGTCAGCAAGATTTCATTATTATTAAATTATTAGTATGCTTTTTAAATCTCAAACAAGATCCCCCACAGCCAGACGGCCTTTGCAAGCAAAACCCAGCACTATGCAGGGAGCACGTGGGCTCCAAAGGAAATCCTCAGGAGATCTAAAAGTCACAACTGGCAGCAAAACTTTTCCCAGGCTCCTAATAGCACAAATCAGGCCAATAATAAATTTGGAAATCCTGGAGCAGGTGACCCATTTGAATCGGCCCCTGACCTGCAGAATCCCGTATTTTGGGAGAGCACCTGAATATAAATCTAATAGCAAATGTAGCTGCTGCTGTGGTGTGGTGGCACCAAAACAAGAGGGGCTTTGATAAGGACAAAAGCAAGCTGAAGTCTCCAGAGATCTCAATGTTTGTGCCATAAAATTGGTTCCTTTGTCTCCTCTCATAGAAGCCCCTCTGCTCTGGAGCCAGGCTGGCACACCTGGGGGGCTCACCTGGAGAGGAGCAGCTCCAGGGAGAGCTCAGAGCCTGCCAGGGCCTGGAGGGGCTCCAGGAGAGCTGAAGAGGGACTGGGGACAAGGATGGAGGGACAGCACACAGGGAATGGCTCCCAGTGCCAGAGGGCAGGGCTGGATGGGAGATTGGGAATTGGGAATTGTTCCCTGGCAGGGTGGGGATGAGCTGGGATGGAATTCCCAGATTTGCTGGGGCTGCCCCTGGATCCCTGGCAGTGCCCCAGGCCAGGCTGGACACTGGGGCTGGAGCACCTGGGACAGTGGGAGGTGTCCCTGCCATGGCAGGGGTGGCTCTGGGTGGGATTTATCATCCTTTCCAACCCAAACCACCCCATGATTCTCTGATCCCCAGTTCTCAGGTGCCCAGCAAGCCCATTCCTGTTGGTGATGATGCTCCAGTCTCCTGGCCCTCCCAAATGAGCCCCAGGGCAGAGCCCAGGGGTCAATCCCTGCAGGATTAACCACTGCAGAGGAGCAGCACCACTGTGTGCAACAACCCGACACAAACACCCCGGCACTTCAGGGTGCATAACGAGGGTGAAGTGCAGCTGAAGTCATGTGGCTTTCCTCCAAAAGCTAAAAATTAAAATAAATGTTTGATTGAACAGGAAAAATGCAATACCCAGGAAGCTGCTGCGTTGCTCGCTCTTAATTTTCCTGTAGCCATTAGAGAGACATTGTTTCACAGCTGTTTTATTTTTCCTGCCGCAGGATCGTGTCTCTCCCAGCCTTTATAATTTTGATTTCTCTGACCAATCTCCTCTTAATCTTTTGGTTCAGCAGGGCTGGAGCCCACGGTCCTGCCACAGTGCCCTCTCCATCCAGCTGTGCACACCAGAGAGCCTGGCAAGCAAAATAACAAAGGCTCTTCTTTCTGTACACATTTGCACCTCTTTTCTCCTTGTGTTTCTTTGTCATTTTATTTTTTTTTTTTTTTTTTAATAAGGTGTTCAGGGTAGGCTGGATGGGGCTTGGAGCAACCTGGGATAGTGGAAGGTGTCCCTGTCCATGGCAGGGGGTGGGACAGGATGGGATTTAAGGTCTCTTTGCATCCACCCCAGCCTGTGGTTGTATGGTAAAAATATCTAATTCATAGAAACTATGTAAATCAGAATTTGGGAAAATAAAGGCTCCTCCCAAAACACGGAGGAGCTGTTGGATGTCCAAGAGCCATCAATATCCTGGGAACACCCCTGGAGCAGCTGCTGGAGCTCCCTGGCTTTGATAAGGCACTATGAGTGTTCCTGGCTGTGGATCATCGTTCTGACGGAGCCAAGAGGGGGAAAACAGGCAGGAAGCCAGAACTGGGAAGGGCAGGATCTGCTGGAGCCCAGGCAGGCACAGCCCTGGCCTGCTCCTCATCCTGCACCACCTCCATGCTCAGCTATCCAGGAGCGTGGAGCTCTCCCAGCCTAAACCCCACAAGGAAAACTGGAAAGAACTAAGAGAAGGGGATAGCAGCTTGCTCCTTCAAAACCAGAGGAGGAACCACAGCCTCAAAGAGTTGCAGCATATTCCTTACAACCATTTGAGCTCTACTTACATCAAATGTCCTCGTGTTCAGCACAGGTGGCTCACCAACCCTTTTCCTCTGTAATTTCATCATGAAAGCTGCCTTATTTATCTCTCAGACTCATCTGAAAATTACAAAAAAAGAAAACAAAACATGTTGGAAAACTGTTTATTGGGAGAGTTGCAGTCTTGGGGGATATTCTCCAAGGGAAAGGGATGTTTAATTAAACACACAAGGCAGCGCTCGCCCAATGGAAGGCGCCTCTGAAGTCCTGGCGGCTGTTTCCTGGCATACATTACTCCCAGCATTCCTCAGGGAGTGTTTATTTTGGATAACTCAGGCTTCCACAGGCACACCAAGAGGTGAGGTAACGGTTAAAGCACCACCACAGCACGGCTTCCATTTGGGTGGCATCTTTCAGTTTCTCACCCAAGACAGGAACAAATACAATTAAATGCACAGGGACATTTCCTCTGCATCCCCAGCGCCGCTGTCGATGCTGATCACGTGGAAAACTCAGCGTTTTATTTTCTTTTTTTCCCAGAGTTCTCTGTGGATGTACAACCAGAAACAACGAGAGAGATGCTGAATGCTGAAGAAGGGAATTAGCCAATTTGTTAATGACAACTTCTTTGGGTGCAGCCCCATTCCCTTCGGAACGGGCGCTCTTTATTCAACCTTTCAATGTCAGTTATCATTTTTAAAGCAGCTTGACCTGGAAGCACACAGTTAAAATTGTGGTGACTGTTAATGACAGTTTTATTGGACACTATGCTTATAGTTCACATTTTGAGGTCTGTATGTAATTGATCTTTCTCCCCTACATGAGAAACACTGCAATGAGTTGGTTGCAGCACCACATTATAGATATAGAGAAATAATAATGATGTCACCTTGAGATTCAAAGATCGTGGAATAGTAATAGTCTCCTAGCTCATTCTCCCAACTGTGATGACCTCTCCAGTACTAAATCTTAACAGTCTCAGCATTATTTTTGAATTATTCATGCTAGCCTTTTCCCTCACTACAAAATCAAGGAAAATGAATGCATCATGCTCTGTCAGCTCCACAGGTATTTTGGTAAAAGTGTAAAATGTTATTTGGTTTCAAAAAAAATCCGTGCAGCAATACAGGTCACTTGCTAGGCTGAGCAAAAACAAAAATTCATATGCAGAAGAGATGGGACACATCCATTCTAGGGCTGGATGAGGCATTTTGAATCCCTGGAAGTTGGGTTTTGATTAATTACAGCTTCTCCTGCAGAAATAAAACGGGAATTAAAGAAGCATCAACACACACAAAGCATTTTTCACCAGCTCAGATGGGGTTGCCATCATTCCAGGGATTGAGCAGGGTGTCAGGACACAAGGAGTTATGGACTGGGGACAGAGAGACACTTTTTAATGTCATATTTAGAGGTGGAAGCAGTGGCAATGCTCAGGAAAGAGGGCAGCCATTCCTCTGCCCATCCCAGCCAGAACGGCGGTGGCTCCTGAAGGCAGCAGGTTGATAACTCTTCTAGACCATCAAAGCTGGGTAATAAGAGAGGGCTACAGTTTTATTCCAGTGATGGATCTCATAAAAAGTGCACATGGGAATAAAATAAAATGCATGTAAATGTAAACTCGAGCAGATATCCTGATTCATCTGTAGCTGGTGACCTTTAAGTTCATTATGAAAAACAAATGTCAAGCTTTCAAAAGACAGGAGTATCCCTGGCTTTGCTGGGGATTTTGTATGCTATGGCACAGACTGTATTAATTTAGTCTGGCATCAATAACCTTGAAATCAGGATTTTGCACTAAAAATCTAGTTTTATGTTTATTCAGAAAGCAAAGATAAAAGGCGACTTTATTTTAAGGGACCCTCCTGTGGCTACAGGGCAAACGTAATGTAACACTCTGGATTTCCACTACCTTGCTATTCAATGCCAGCTCCCATGGCAACAGATTTTATAGGAATACAAGGGGTGTGATGAAGATCTCCCTTGATTTTGCACCGAGTTTAATTATGGAAAAGTCTCCAGCCTGCGCAGTTCTTCGGCATCCGTGACACGACAAACGCTCCTGGAAAGCCTCGGTCAAAACCAGCCACAGGTCCCCTGGAGAAGGAAAAGAACCTCATTCATCCACTGTGGAAAACAGAGAGATGCTGGATGTTGATACTGACACCAAAAATTTCAACTGATTAACAGGGGAATATCACGTAATTGCTGAAGAAACAACATCTGATCAATTAATTACTTCTCTAACTCGAACAAGAAGTGCTTTCATGCTTCCATTCTCTCTTCAATTAGTTCATAAGATGGAAGACAGTCAGTCTGATGAGACTAAAGATTTTAAATGTATTTTTTGCTCTGTTTTTTGCCTCTTTTTTTGGTAGCAGTTATGCTAACAGAGCTACCTGCTCTCTCTCTCTATCCTCTTTGCTCCTGCTAATAAAGGGACACTCTCACCGTGATGAACCTCCTGCCATATTTTTAAAGGAACAAAACCCCACTCACATCTCAAAAAGAAACAACAAAAACACCTACAAAAATCACTGGTTTTAGTCCAATTGAGCATCATCAGGATCTTACTGCAGTTATGGTGCTTTGACATGCCCAGACAAGTGTCCCAGCAGGGGCAAAAACCATTACAGACCAACAGGTACCCACAGTTCAATATTGGGACAGCAAGGAGTTGAAGAAAATTAGGATGTACAACTTCCTTCCACCCAGAAACAAATTATATCAATTACAAATAAAAATAACCCAGATTTTCTCTTCACCTGTCCTGTGGAGGCTGGGAGAGCTGGGGTGCTCACCTGGAGAGGAGCAGCTCCAGGGAGAGCTCAGAGCCTGCCAGGGCCTGAAGGGGCTCCAGGAGAGCTGCAGAGGGACTGGGGACAAGGATGGAGGGACAGCACACAGGGAATGGCTCCCAGTGCCAGAGGGCAGGGATGGATGGGAGATTGGGAATTGGGAATTGGGAATTGTTCCCTGGCAGGGTGGGGACAAGCTGGGCTGGAATTCCCAGATTTGCTGGGGCTGCCCCTGGATCCCTGGCAGTGCCCCAGGCCAGGCTGGACACTGGGGCTTGGAGCAGCCTGGGGTAATGCAGGGAATCCCTGCCCATGACAAGGGGTAGAACTAGATCAGCTTTGAGGTCCTTTCCAACTCTAACCCCTCTAGGATTCCATAAAACTCAAAGAGACTTTTGCACTGACTTCAGTGAGAACAGATTTACCCCCCTAGTTTAACTATTTGTACTTATTTAATTTAACTATTTGTACTTATTTTCTACCAAACATCCAGGCTTTCGACCACTTTCTAGCTATATTTCTGCCTTTCACTCTGCACAAAACAGCTCCATATTTAAGCATTATACCAAAAATTCCTGTATTTCAAACTCTCTGAGCCCATGTGGTGCTCGGCTGAGGATGGACAGAGGCCTCCAGACAAGGCCACGAGCCCTGAGTTGTGCTGCCACTGTCACAGCTCTTTGAAGCACAGACAGGCGCTATCAGCTGATGCTGTGCAGGGTCTCCCACTCACAATGGTGGAGTCATTCCACCAGAGCCTCGGATTTTCCTTTCCTGATGGCTCCTGCACATGAAAGAGACCCTTATCTGCCTGTGGAGCAAACAGGGGGCTCAGAGCCAAAGAGCTGCCCAAAGATCCCCCCACGGCTCTGCAACCACAGCCGGATGAGCTCATGGCACTTTTCCTCCCTGACTCTGCTCCTACAACCGCCAGAGTGGATGGCCCCAGCCATCAAAGCAGAGCCACTCTCTGAGTGGTGACAAATGACCCTAAACTTGAAAAAATGCAGCCTGATCTGTCTGGGGGGAAATAATCTTAAACAAAGGTGCTCGGCGGTGGGAGGAAACCTGGCCAGAAGCAAGAGCAAAGAAAGGAACACGGGAGTGATACCAGCAGATTAAATATGAATAGCTGAAAGCTTTCAGAATTGTCTGCGGGCTCCTGATGGCACATGTGGCACTTAGAGGAGAGGACAGGGCAGGAGGTGTCACTTGTCACCGGCCAGGGCAGAGCACACAAACCTTGACACTTCCTCCTGCCTCACCTCCCCATTCCCAGCAGGATCCCGTGGCTCCAAAGGCACAAAAATGCAGCTCCTGAGTCTTGGCCATTAATCTAAAAAGCTGCGTCGCAGCGACTTAAAGCAGCTCTTTTCAAATTCCCTTCCCTTTAATTCCGTAAGTACCCAGCTATTTTAGGCTCTTGATATAAAACCCACCAAATATTTGTGGGTAATTTCTCTATTCCTGCTTAGCCTTGTAAGCCCAGAGGAATACAGAGCAGCAGGCCTAGATCCCAGTTTTAACTCTAGTTTCTATTTTAACACCAAATTTCCATGGAATTGTTACAAAAAAAGGCAGGGAAGCGTCTTTGTGGACAGTAATTCTGTTGGTTAAATCTCCCTTTGATCTTCCTTAAGTTTGTCTTTCCCAAGGTGCGATTGTTTTCACTGTTCTTTATTTCAGGGGTGCAGATATATCTCTATAGGCATAAAAAAATTTGCAATCACTCATTTCCAGTTAAAAGGGATCACAGGGAAATGAATTTAGGGAGGTTGATCAAGTCCTTTTCTCTTTACTCATTTCCAGTTAAAAGGGATCACAGGGAAATGAATTTAGGGAGGTTGATCAAGTCCTTTTCTCTTTACTCATTTCCAGTTAAAAGGGATCACAGGGAAATGAATTTAGGGAGGTTGATCAAGTCCTTTTCTCTTTGGAAAATAAAAGCGGGGGGAAGGATGAATTCTTGGTCATTGCACGTCCTCCAGCCTCTCTCAAACTGCAATATTTTGATTTTTTCTGAAAATTCTCACTGCATTTTGCTTATACGTTGTGTTTGTGCTCACTGCTTTTCAAATTTCCTCACCAAAAATGCCTTCAAAATGAAATGCATGTTTTCAGAATAGTCCATAAAAGTACTGAACATTTTCAAGAAAAAATTTTATTTCTCCACGCCTGCATTTTTAGAGAGCAGAGCCTGGTATTTTTTAATTATTTTTTTTCTGATGCAAAATATATAGATATATTATGTTATATGAGGCACAGTGATGATTTTATTCCAACATAAATGTCATTCTCACATAGTAATTTCATTTGGACTAGCAGGAGTGACTTTTTTTGAGTTGTTTGCACCTAATATTAATGTTAAAGTTTAAACTATTTCATGGAAGGATAACGACAGCCAATTAACAGGCAGGGCAGGATTTACTGGTTTCCATTGGAAATACCAGCTCCCTCCTACTCTCCATAACATTTTAGAGCAAAATCATTATTTTTTCTTTAAAAACATTTAGGAATACACACGCGGAAGTGAAGAAACATGCCCGTTTCCCCCTCACTATTTACCTCCAGGCCTTGCCAGGGAAATGCCACTCAGGCTCTGAGGTCAGCCTGGGTTTGAGCAGTGCTCTGCATTCCTGAACTCCTTCCCAAGTCTCGGCAAAGGCAAAGGGAGCAAAACAAATCGCAGATGTGGGAACTGGGGAAAGGGAACGGTCATTTTTCCAGCGTGGGTCATGGAGAATAGATTAGTGAGCGCGGGATGGCTGAAACATGCTGGCACAGGCAGAGGAGCTGGCCTTGGCCCAGGACAAACAGTGCCAGAGCCGCGAGAGCCGGGAGAGCCGGGAGAGACGGGAGCTGCGCGCATGCGGCCGGGAGCCACCGCCAGCCCCGCGTGCCGGCGGCCACGTGCCATGGAGTGCCCTGGACTTGCCACGTGCCATGGAGGGCCCTGGACTTGCCACGTGCCATGGAGTGCCCTGGACTTGCCACGTGCCATGGAGGGCCCCTGGCTTGCCACGTGCCATGGAGGGCCCTGGACTTGCCACGTGCCATGGAGGGCCCCTGGCTTGCCACGTGCCATGGAGTGCCCTTGGTTTGCCATATGCCATGGAGTGCCCCTGGCTTGCCACGTGCCATGGAGTGCCCCTGGCCATGGAGTGCCCCTGGCTTGCCACATTCCAAGGAATGCCCTTGGCTTGCCACGTGCCATGGAGTGCCCTGGACTTGCCACATTCCAAGGAGTGCCCTTGGCTTGCCACATGCCATGGAGTGCCCTTGGCTTGCCACATGGCATGGAGTGCCCTTGGCTCGCCTCCCCCAGCTCCCAGCACAGGCTGACATGAGCAGCTCCACTCGGGATGGGGGAATGTGGGCAAAGCTGATTGATCCTGGCTGGAAATGGATCCTGCTTGAGCTTCCTGAATGGATTGCAGCCGGACCTTCCTCTTGGTAATGGCAGGCTGGTGGCAGGAAACCTAGCTTGGGAGAGCCAGGATGCTCTAGAAAGCCTCAGAAGAACCCCAGAGGGTGGGCAGGCCTGGCGCAGGGTGCCCAGAGCAGCTGGGGCTGCCCCTGCATCCCTGGCAGTGCCCCAGGCCAGGCTGGACACTGGGGCTGGAGCACCTGGGACAGTGGGAGGTGTCCCTGCCATGGCAGGGGTGGCACTGGGTAGGCTTTAAGGTCCCTTCCAACTCAAACCATTCCATGATTCTATGGATTCTGAGTAAATCCTTGACTTCGTTTCCACGTATTAGTGACACAGTGATGCCAGTCCAGGTCATGCTAAATCCAAGGGACAATAATTTACCTCAGTAACTCCAATCCTAGCAGGAATAATAATTCCTCCCCACCACCTTCTTAGGCTCATGCAATATTTTAGCCACCTTCCCACCGAGGGCAGGCACAGCCAGAGTAACTCTGGGAAAGGGAAAATGCAGCTCTGGAGACAGGAAAAGTGGACTCAGAGACCACCCAGCCACGGCAGGACGAATGAGATGTCATCCGCGGTATCCCACAGCTCAGGATGTTATTCTTGAGCAGTGCACAATCAATTATGTCTGTATGGAATGACTCCACTCCCTTTTTTTGGGTCTCCGGGAAATCTTTGTTCAAATTGAAGATGGTTTTCTAACAGGCTCCACTCTTTACCCAATTTTCCAGCTGAGTTGACTGAGGCCCAGGCAGGTCAAAAGGCTTACCCAAGGTCAGGGAGGGAATCAATGAGTTGGGTCAGATTAGATCTCAGCCTGTTCCTCGCTTTTCATCCTCTGCTGTTCCTGCTAGACCACTGTTAGAACCAGGTTAACAAAATGTCATGGATATGCTTTAAAAATATATATTTTTAAACTTGTTATTCCAATAAGAATTAAGTTCTTTAGACAGCATGCTGTTTGAGATTAGGTTTCAAGAGGTGAGGCCTTTGCTGCAAGGAATTCAATATCCAGCACAATGTAAAATATCCAGCAGGAGAAAGACTTTTACTACTGTATAAAAATAATAAAAATGCAGAAAAGTCAAATTCACAGATCAAATGCTGAAGTGCTCACTGGGGTCAAGTTCTGCCTGGCTTTAATTGTATTTTGCCTTGGGAAAAGGCTTCAGATCTGGCCATAAATTAGTATGCTGATCCCATGGCATGAATGGTGTTTTATTTACTTATTCCCTGGAATATGCTGCAGAATTCAAGGAGCAGTTAAGCTAAAAAGAGTCGCTCATCCGAATCCGAAGGAACTGTGGTGCTTGTGAGAATAATCTTGGGCCGCCTCTTCCAACCACCCGCCGGGTAATTTGGCATGAATTGCCCAAAATAGCCCATTTCCCCCCAAGGGATGTGTGTGCTTCCTGAACTTGGGCACCGAGAGGCACCAAAAGCTCTGGATTTTCAAGAAAAATATCTTCCCTGGGAGGGCTGAGCCTTCCCCATCCCTGGGGATTTCCACAGCCACTGAGGGAAAGCCCTGAGCACTCTGGAGCTGGTGGAGGGGGATGGCCTGGAGACCTCCTCCAACCCAGCCAGGGCTATTGTCCAGCCCTGCAGCATCACTGGATACTGTCCTCCTCAGGATTCATTTTTAAAGACCACTTCAGGGGCAGTTTTTTCCCCAGCTGTCCCTCTGTGCTGCCAGATCCTTGCCAGCTCCTCTGATAGATGTGGCACGGAGAGAGAGGAATATAAGTTTATTTCCCAGCTATTACTCCATAAATTAAAAAAAAAAAAAAATCATCAAACTGTGTATCTTTTCCCTTCATTCACTTTCATCCCATCAAACCACAGAAGAATTGTTCTGGGCATTTTGTTTTCAGACAATGGGAAAAGATTTTGCTTTGGAAAGTCCAGTCGGGAATTTTCTTTTCCCGATTTTCGGCTCTGTCACAGGCTCACTTGGAACTCTTGGCAAAGTTCAGCACTGAGGAAACTGCATCTCATCACTTCTCATCTGCAGATCAAAGCAATTCACTGGCAACATGAAAAGCCTGTATTTAAAAACTGACAGGATACCCTTAGAAAAAAAAAATTGAAAGAACAAGCTTCCAAATTCTGGGAAGAATGCATTTGGAGTTTCAAGCAAAATAAAACAACATCTAAAAAGCAGTATTAAAAATATCCTCGGACGCAAGAGAAACATTTGCATTTGCCCAGTGCTGAAACAATAAACGAATGAAAATGATCTCTGCTCCGTGTTCCAGAGCAGGATAAAAACTGTTCACCCATTAAACAGGGTTCAGCTCTGCTGGCTTTCCTCCCGTGCTTCCATAAAGGCCAGAAAAAGCTAAACCAGGCAGGAGATGACAGAAATTTGCAGGAAGCATCCTGAGACTGGAGAAATTTGGGAAGTTTTAAACAAGAAGTGCAAATTCAGGAGCAAAGCACTCGTTCACCTGCTCCTCCTGACTGCTGGTGCTTTCAGCACTTTCAGAAATAGAAATGTTTCCTCTCTTTTGACTGGCACAGCTCCCCTCTCCCTCCTCGGGCTGGCTCTGGAGCTGCCTTTGCCTCCACCTCGTTCTTGTCAGACCTGGGAGCACACGGAGGTTTCAGCAGCTGCCTGACCTTTCCAAGGTGTGCATCTCCACCTTCACCACCCAGGGACCTCCTTGTGCTTAAAATCTGCTCCAGGTTCACTTGAATTATTTCATGTGAAGGTGCTTAATGTCACAAACAATTTTTTTCCCTCCCATTGCAGGTCAGTTGGCATTTTAATGTTTATTATTAAACCGCCTTTGAAAGCTGAGCATGGAACAGATCTGCCTCCATCGATGGACACAGGGGAGCACCCCAGCCCAGCTGTGCAGCTGCCACCTGGACTTGCTGCACTGTGGCCTCAGGAGCCTTTTGGAGGGATGGCAGCTCCCAGAGCTGTGGGAGCACAGCCAGGTCCAGCACAGCCCAGCCAGGGCATGTCCCAGCTTGTGGCTCCAGTTAACCAGAGCATCCCTCTGCTCCCAGCCTGGACATCAGCACCCTCTGGGAGCAGGCCAAAGGGAATTTCACCCATTTGCACATTTATAAAACATTTTATCTACTTATCAATTTATCTATTGTACACTCAGGCTGCTGTTTGAATGGAGAGCTGAACACAGACCCAAGCCAAGATTGGTGTGAGGGAGAGGAACAACCCTGGGTATGTCCCACCACTGTTATGGGACAATTCATATCACAGAGACACTAAATAGAAGGGAAAAAAAGAAAAAGAAGAAAAGAATATAAACATGTTCACTTTCATTTATTTTCATTTTAGGTTACTGCATGAGTCTACTCTCCTCACAGTTCACATTGTATTTATGTAAAAATGTTATTAAGACAAGAAGTGAAGACAGGATTTCTTCATGATATCCAATTTAAAGCTACTCTTCTTCAGCTTAAGGTCATTCTCCCTTGTCCTGTCCCTCCATCCCTTGTCCCCAGCCCCTCTGCAGCTCTCCTGGAGCCCCTTCAGGCCCTGGCAGGCTCTGAGCTCTCCCTGGAGCTGCTCCTCTCCAGGTGAGCCCTCCAGCTCTCCAGCCTGGCTCCAGAGGGGCTCCAGCCCCTGGAGCAGCCCCACGGCTCCTCTGGATTTATCCCAACAGGTCTTTTTTGTGCTGAGGACCCTAAAGGTGGACACAAGCCTCCAGGTGGAGTCTCACCAGAGCAGAGGGGAGAACCCCCTCCCTTGACCTGGTCAGGCTGCAGGGCATCCGGCTCAGGATGAAATCTCCTGAGGAACTCTTCCTTCAGCTGCCACCAGATTCTCACAGAAGCAGCAGGACAATGTGAAAACTGCACAGAGGTGATTCAGAGGGAACTGGATTCCTTCCTCTCCCAAAACTTCCACGCGTTCCTACCTGTGGGGAGCAATTCCACGTTAACAGCCCTGGCTGCTCTCCAGCGAGTGCGTGATGAGCTTTGCCAGCTCTCAGAAGATCCTGCGAGGCTGGAGTTACACCCAGCTCATAAAATCCCACAGAACCCACACATTTTACACCGACAGGCTCCCTAAAGTGTCCCAGTGTATTTCAGCATCTGAACTGCCTGGCATTCAGTGAAAGAATCCTGCTTCTCTGCCACGGATTTGGGCTCTGCAAGCTCCTCCACGGGCATTTATCATCCCTGCCTGGCGAAGGAGCGCGGGTGGCTTGAGGGACAGAGGTGCACCTCCTGTAATGGTATATTCTACTCTCTGCTGCAACCTTTCTTCTCATATTTCAGAGTTGAAAAAGGCCTGTCAAAAAGGGGCTATTATGAAAGGGAATTTGAAGACATTCATAAACATCGAGACAGAAAATTGCATTTTCAATATGAGAACCTCAATAGTTAAGGCTACATTTGGGAGATCACTATGGCCCTCTTATTTTCTGCTTACGCTGTCAAAGTTTGAATTCATGTTGGGTTTTCCAGCAATTCAAACAAAGGATACTTTCATAAACATCCATTTCATAAACTACAGCATATCTAATTCTTTGGGTTCTGAAGGCTGAGCTGAATGTAGTGTTTGTGGTCTACTGAGAATATGTCTGGAAAACATAAAACAATCTACTAGGTAAGTTACAAAGCTGTTGACATAGGGAATGAAAATGGAAATTCTGTAGTAGTTTCCTCCATCCCCGGCTTTACGCTGTACTTTGCCTGATGTGAGCTGATTGGTGCCGTATATCTTGATGTTAGGATCCCATTTCAGAAATGTTCTGACATTATCTATTTGGCAGTTTGAAAAATAGTATCAAACTCCCAATGCATTTGAGCGCACGTTTCAACCCAGCAAGCGTAATATCCATTTCCTCCGGTGCAAGAGGCACATTAGGACCAACTCCAAGTGGATTCAATTCTAGGAATGCAATATGTGACTCCACACAGCCCCACACATGCACACACGGCCTGCTGAGAGGGACCAAAAGGAATTAAGTTGATTTGATTTCCAGCCTCTCCCAGCAGCTCCGTCCCTACCAAGGAATGGATGCTGGGAGTTCTGTGAATGCACAGTTGGCACCTCACCTGCCCATGGCACAGGGAGGGATGGAGAGAGCAATCCTCATCCAAAATAAAGGGAATCATTAGGAATATTTTCACAAGAGCATGTAGAGATAGAATAAGAGGGAATGGCCTTAAGCAGAAGGATATTGGGATATTGGGGATTGGGAATTGTTCCCTGGCAGGGTGGGCAGCCCTGGCACAGGGTGCCCAGAGCAGCTGGGGCTGCCCCTGGATCCCTGGCAGTGCCCAAGGCCAGGCTGGACACTGGGGCTGGAGCAGCTGGGACAGTGGGAGGTGTCCCTGCCATGGCAGGGGTGGCACTGGGTGATTGTCCAGGTCCCTTCCCACCCAAACCCCTCAATGGTTCTGTAATTTCTCAAACAATTGACAATGATTACAAGGCTGGGCCCATCCCTACCCAGGATACAATCACCAAGTCCCTGAAGGATGTGTTCTCTTTCAAATATGCTTAATACGTCAATAGGAAAAAAATATATGCTGTAAATTTTGCTGTAATAATTATTGGAAATGCTTGAGCCTTGCTGGAATTTGGCAATAGCTTCACTAAATATAGGACTCCAGGCACACTTAATTTACCAGGAGATTTATCAGTGGTCTTATTGACCCAAAAATTCCTCTTATTTAACATTTATAAGGTTTTTTTTACCACAACAGATAAAATTTATACCAGGTTAGCTTCACCAATATTTGTCAAAACATTTTCCAACAACTTCTGGAACAGAGCAGCCAGGAGATAACTAAAGCACCTGAAGTAGGGCATATGAAACACCATAACTTTTTACAGTTTTGCCCTAAAGAAAATGCAGCCAATCTCTGCTAATATCCCTTTCATTTACACGCTTTGCTACGAGATTTCCCTAAAGGCATTAGGGGCTGGCAAACAACTCCCAGCACCTTGATTACAGGAAATCATATTTCTCCCGATCCCAAGCTTCTTCATAAGTACTGAAAATGCTTTGCCTACTAAAATACATATTCTTAACTTACCAGTAATTCTACACCTCGAACCACCCAATTTCCTTCCTCCCCCAGCACAGGAACCACTTGTATTCCTGCTCAATATATCCTAACTCCTGCTTTACTCTCTGTTTTTTTCAATAGAGATGACTCTGTGCTTCCACATCAAAAGTGGAATCAAATAAGTCTGGAGAATATTTTGGGGGAAGAAGGAGAGAAACAAGATTCATTAGTGAGGGTTACAAGATATTTCAAAGATAATGGCAAGTTAAAATGTGCATATTTTTGCCTGAATTCCCTTGAATTAAAAGAATTATGGAGGTTTGAAATGCCCCAGCTGCTCTGACCCCGACTGAAGGGTGAGGCCCAGAAAATGGCACATCTTCAGAACAACCCTTGGACCTCTTTTCTTAAGTACAGATCACAGCCCAAGCCATCAAAATTTAACTCCTTGCCCCCATGCACCCATCAAGCTCCAGTTCCCAGTGATTCCCAGTGACCCAGGAGCTTCCCAGCATTTCCATCAATTCAAACACGCAGACCAGCTCCCAGTATGCTGCAAACAAAAGTTTTGTATAAGAGATTACTTCTATCATTCAAATCCTGTTCAGAAACTGGACTGGGAGTGTTTTCACACACACAGGGCCAATTAAAGCACACTCCGTGCCCAGCTCTGCAAGGACAGGAACATTTCCAGATTTAAATTTGCAGGACACATCCCTGCTGTTGAGAAAACACGAGCATCTTGGCAAACGAAACCACAGTTTCTGGTTTCATTCAGCCTGCTCTCTTTTTTTTTTTTTTTTTTTTTTTTTCATTTTTCCTGGTGGTTCTAACAGTGAAAGGCAAGCCTTATTTACTGGTTGAAGTGAACTCACACCAGGTGACATTGCTGGGGCTCTCTGCAGCTGAAGAGAGGCCGGAGGAGCAGAGGAAGTGCTCCAGGCCAGGCTCTGACTCAGTGAGGCACATACACACAAAGGCAGAAATATTTCATGCCTCTGCTCCAATCTGACAATTTTCTCTGGGGGGAAATTAAGGATCTACAAGTGAGGTCCAAATCCCAGTGATTTTTGCAATCCTGCATCTTCTCCAGGCTCCATCTGTCTGTCTCTGCCTGGCGAGAGGGTCCTTCCAGCTCCAGTGCCCGAGCCTCTCCTCCACAGCAGATGTTGCAGACAGGAGAAGCTTCCAGAGGTTAGTCCTCAACAAGGAATTTAATCCAGGCTGAAATAGTTGTGAATTGACATCTCAAGGCATTTAATAAAACCCTTCCTTTTCAGTTTTTCCATCCCACCCCATCGCAATCTTTGACTGCAAAGTCCATGTGCTGGTTTAAGCCTTGGTTTACTTGGAAGACAACTGCAGACGGATGTTTCAGTCCTGGGGAAATACCATCCTGTCCCTAAAAATGACATTAATATGACATTAAATGACAAATAATAACAAATAAATTAAAGAACAGAAAGGAAATGCAATGCCTTATAAGCAGCAGGCTTAAGTAAAATAAAAACTGAGAGAAAATGCCTTGAATGAAAACCGAAGATATTGGACATGACTTGAAAAACATTTTAGAAATGTTGTACCTTCTCACAGGATTAGTGTTAGGAAAATTTGCTCACAAGCTCTAGTATCAGTGAACTAGACTGGATCACTGAATGCTGGAATTCTTCTAGGCAGAAAATTAGACACATCTAACAAGGCACAGTCCCTCATTGTTAAAGGGCTGGAAATCCAAGAGCTCAGTGCTTGGAATGATACCTGAAGTGACAAAGATCTGAATTTGGCCGGCAGAAGGGTCAGAGATTTGAATTAGACTTTCATAATTCTGAGGGCAGAGTGAACAGTGGTCAGAAGCACCTTTTCCACCTCATTTATAAACAGGAATAAATGACACTTCATCAAGTTCCAGTGCAGCAAAGTTGGAAACAGCACAGAGAAACTTTCCTTTATAGTGCAAACACACAACTTTGGACCCACTGCCAAAGCCCAGGATGGCAGGATTTAAGGAAATCTGGATATTTTACATTCCCTATTCAAGCCTGTTATAATGCAAACTAAAATCATATTAAAGATAATCAATTTTCATGCTCCAGGCAATAAGGAGATCACCCTGGGAGAGGAGGCAGAGAAGATTAATATGTATTTTGGGGAGGTATCCACTTATAATAAAGTTTCAGGAACTGGCTACTTCTCTGACAAGGACATCAGGACAGAGAGAATGTTCCAGATAGTTTAGAATAACTATTTCTAGGGTATCCCATTCAGTACAAAGCTTGATTTTTCTTTTATTTAGAGAGAGGATCAACCTCCCACAAGCCACTGCCTTTGTATGGACATGCAGTGGCAGCACCTTTTAATTGACCATTAATCCAAGCTTCATTAGAACTAGGGAAAAGCTTCATTTTCTCATCAGTAAATGTCAGTTGCTCCAGTACAACTATTTTCAATTGTACTGGGGAAGTTTCTGCACTTTGGACCATATTTTACATTTATTTTCTATTTCTTTTAGAATCAGATTTAACACACAGACACTACCTCAATGTTGCAAGTTCTGTATTTATTTACAAATCTTCCCTATAAAAAAAAAGGACTTCCTGAATTCTGCAATGACTTTTTAAATATTGTTCTGATCCTTCCCAAGTGGATTCCTTCATTTTGTGACACTTTTTGAATCATATAGAGAAACTCATAAAATTTTTGCTGAAGTAACTCAGATTGAGACTCTGAAAGATTCTCCAGCTTGAAAATTAGTGGCTTCTTGCTGCAAACTCTACTGGCATTTCGTATCCTGCTCTTTGGAGTTTTATTTCCTCAAATAAACCTCACTGAAAGCTCAATTTCCTCTGGCGTTCCACTCCTTTTAATCTCATCCATGTCTTCTTTTAGGAATTGTGTTTACAAAATGCTTCTTCTACACTCGGCTGCTAATTCTCTGTCCCCACCTTATCCACAACTTTGCAAATCCCAGAATTTCAGCCTGGTTTGGGTTGGAAAGGATGTTAAATCCCATCCAGAGCCACCCCTGCCATGGCAGGGACACCTCCCACTGTCCCAGCTGCTCCAGCCCCAGTGTCCAGCCTGGCCTGGGGCACTGCCAGGGATCCAGGGGCAGCCCCAGCTGCTCTGGGCACCCTGTGCCAGGGCCGCAGCATCTTCACAGGGAACAATTCCTCATTCCCAATTTCCCATCTAAATCCACCCACTTTCAGTTTAAACCCTGTGCTCTGTCCCTCCATCCCTTATCCCAAACCCAGCTCTCCTGGAGCCCTTTAAGCACAGGGAGGCTCCGGGCTCTCCCTGGAGCCTTCTCCTCCTCGGGCGAGCCGCCCCAGCCGTGCCAGCGCGCACAGATCGCTGCTTTGGGGTGAAATTTCACACAGCTCCGCGCTTCGCCAGCGCGCACAGATCGCTGCTTTGGGGTGAAATTTCACACAGCTCCGCGCTTCGCCCACGCCTGCGGCCCCAGCAGGGCTGCACTGAAGGGACGCTCCCGCTCCGCCGCGGCCACACCGGCGGCCAGCAGAGCCCGGGCTCCTCCTGCCTCCCTCCCGGAGCCACCTGGAGCTCCCCGGCTCTGCCTCTTCCCCTTCCCCCGGCCGGCTGCGGCTTCCGGGCGGCCCCGGCCCCGCCCCGGCAGCGCGGCCTGTGCGGAGCGGCCGGGCCGCGGCCTTCCCCCGGTGCGGGCAGGTGCGCGGCCGCCGGGGACATCAGGGACAGCCCGAGAGCTCCAGGGACAGCCCCAGAGCTCCAGGGACAGCCAGCAGAGCTCCAGGAATGACAGGGAGAGAGGCAGGGGGCGGCCCGGAGGGTGGGCAGGCAGGCGGGCGGGGTGAGCGGGGGATGCTCAGCCCCCGGAGCCCCCGGGGCCGGGGCAGCGCAAACCCGCCGGGGCTGGGGCTGTGCGGGAGCCCGGCCTCCGGAAAGCTGCTGGTTTTCCTTGGAACAGTGCTGGGGAAGGGGGGGTGGATGGCAGCAGCCTGGGGTCACAGCGGGTTTCCGTGAATCTCCAAAATTTGCTCCGGGAAGGGCCGGTTCCCTCCCCGGAGCATCCCCGGGCGCGGTGGGGATGGGATGGATGGGTGGGTGGCCGTGCTGCTGGATGGGCTCCGAGAGGGTAAACTGCACCTAAATAATTGCCCAAAAGCCTGCCCAGGGTGTTTTTAGAGTTTCCCTCGGTGGGAATATTCCAGAAGTGTCTCAGCGCCGCGCTGTGCCATGTGCTCGGGGATGGCGCTGATGGGACCGTGTGAGCCGCTGTGGTCCCTCCCAGCCTGAGCCACTCTAATGCATCAGAAATTAATATTAATCTAAAAATATCCTTTCAGCACTGGTATAAAAGCCAAGCTCTGCAGGTGTTTTAAAGTAATTGCAAAAATGCAACTGCATGCAGCTTTTGAAGCACGATAAATGTAAAGAACTATTTAATTTATTTGCCCCTCCCAAATAAACCGTATTTGTGGTGATGTGTATCTTGTTTTTGTGGAGTGGAGCTCTTATTGAATGGTGAGGGGCAGTTCCTGCTGTGTTCCACTTTGAAAAATCTCAGTTTTATATACTGGGGCATTACACAGGTGCTGGGAGAGTCTTTTCTCAGCTCCCTTTTGTGTCCAGGCTTGTGCTCACCCTGCACAAGGGTCATCATCTGCGGGGGTTTGTTGGGATGACACAGTTCCCTTGTAAACCTGCTGAAGGTTTTGGCCTGCTCCTTATGCACTGGCAACTAAAGTTGGGGATGCAGGTTTATTCTTTCTAGGGCAAAACTTACCCCTTCATTGTGGGAAATGTCTAAAACCATCATTTTCTTGTGAATGTTGTCAGTCTGTAACATGATCTTTTCACAGTAAAAGTTTCTTTGCTTTGTTTTCAATTACAGAAATGTTCCCAATACGGACAGTTCTACCAAAATCTTCAGGTTTCAGCAGGAAAAAGATGTGGCTGTGTGAGCTTGTGAGGTGTCTTTAGCAATTCCTAGCTGCATTCTGGCCCGTGACAAGTTCATTACACCAATTATTCCAGCAGCAGAGCAGAAGCTCTATAGGAAACTGTTGTAGTTAGAGACTAACTTGTGTTACCGTGGCTGCTTTACCTCTTGATAACTCTGTAATTAACTTGTCACCACCGTTTAATGCTTCACCCGTGCAGAGGATCAGCTCATGGCATCACTGAGGGCATCAGGGCTGGAGGAGAAGCTGCTGCCCCTTGGGAGGATTCCTGGGGTTGCCCTGAGTGGCTGAGTTAAGGACTTGTGCAGGAAAAGCAGGATGTTTGCTATGGGAAGCGTGGGTGAGGTGGAAAGGCTGCACCTCAGCAGCTCTGGTTAAACTGACTGGTGGCAGGGGAAACACCCAGAAGAAGCAGTAGTGCCAAAAATCCAAAGGAGGGCATGTCAAAGACATGGATGGCTGGTTTTGTAGCGGGTTTTTTTCCTATACAATAAGGAGATTGGAGGACTGAGAAGAGCTGATGCTTGTGAGTTAACCCTCAGGGTGCTGGCTGCTCTGGCAGTGTGTCATTTCCTTGTCCTCCTCCTCTGGTGGCATCCTCACCTGTGGGACTGCAGGGTGGTTGTTCAGGTGTTGGTGCTGGAAGAGCTTCATGGCAACAAATTAGAGGTCCAGGTGTGTTGGGGTGTCAAAATTAAACAGCAGCCTCCAGTCAGCTGTTCTGTCTGGGACACAGCTGAGCTGTGCACCTAATTTCTGAAAGAAAAAGCCTTTCTGCTGGTCAGTTGTTATTTCATAGTTCACAGAACAAATCAGAGAATGGTTTGGCTTGGAAGGGACCCCAAATCCCCCCCAGAGCCACCCCTGCCATGGCAGGGACACCTCCCACTGTCCCAGGTGCTCCCAGCCCCAGTGTCCAGCCTGGCCTTGGGCACTGCCAGGGATGCAGGGGCAACCCCAGCTGCTCTGGGCACCCTGTGCCAGGGAACAGCTCCTTCCCAGTGTGATGATGGAGCGGGGGTTCAGCCGTTTGAGCCGGAGCTCTGTTCCCATGTCAGATTCTGAGCACGTGGAGCTCCTAAATCCATCCTGCAGGCATTAATGTTCCCTCTGACACTGCAGAGAGTTCCTGCAGCACGATGCTCCCTGCTCGTGGAGCTGGCACTGCCCGTTCCCAGAAGTTGTCAGGGAAGCTGGATACACATCCCAGCCGTGGCATAACTCGGAGGAGCCAGCACTTGTTAACTCTATTTGTTTTTATTATGGACATCGATCTGCCAGTCGCAATAATGCATTTATGGACATTTTTCTGCAAGCGCAGCGCTGGTGGCAGTTTTTACTGACAACTTGAGTCATCTGGACAGGAGTTGAAAATACGTTTATTTTATTGACGGATTGTGCAATTCTCTTGTTTACCCAGTGTTCATAAGATATCTGGACTGGTGAGGAGAATGTAACTGATGGGAAAATGGGAGGTGAAGTTTTCATTTTGGGAGGTTTGGAATCTTTTAGGTAGTGACAGGTTCCAGAATGTGTTTGGGAGCTTTAACTTCATTAATGCTGTAATTAAAAATTGAAAGGCTCGGTGTCCTTACAGCAGAATTCCAGAGCTGAATTCTAGAGCTGAATTCCCTGCCTGTGCTGCTAGCTGGGAATGTTACTGCCCGGTAATTGTGCTGACTTATCTGAAGGTGTAATGGGTAAAATCCTCCTAATGGGAGAAAAAACCCCTGTTGAATTTAGTGTTTCTGACATACCACCCAGCACAGGTGTGCTCAGGCCAGCCTGAAGTTTAACACACAGCTGGAGGAACAGCCAAACTGTGAAACCAAACCTGTGCTGAAGTATTCTTCATAAATGCAAAATGCAGTTTTAAAACGGAGCTGCTTATGGTCCAGGCAACTGCTTAGAATGTATTGAATGCCAATAAAGCTTGTGTGGGGTTGGATTTTAATGAAGTTGAGTAATTGTAAAAGTTATTTGGAATATGTCACTCCTTTGGTGCTTTTTGCTAATCCTTTTTCGAGCTGTTTCCTTATTTGCTATTTTATATCTGCACACCTAAATTACCATGTCCTGGTGGCTGTCAGGAGTATCAAGCTATTCTGGGCCAAATTAAATGGTACAGATAGTTTCAGGTATCTTCTCATGTCACTTGTAAAACTTGGATGTGAAGCTGAAACTCCCCCTGATGCAGCAGAGATTCTGAAGGGTATTCAAAATACCTGAGCAAATCACCTGTAATTGCAAAGAAGAAGAGGGGAGTTCATTAAAACAAAAGTTCTGACTTCTTCTCTGCTTTTTGAGTGAAATAGGAGTTAAATATGAAAATAGCAGCATTGACCAGTGGCCTGGAGTCTTGAGCAGCTTGGCAGTGGGGAATAAATAATACTTTGAGTTTTGACCTAATGGATGCATTTTAGCTTTTCATTTTTATACAAATGCCACCCTTTTGTGCAATCAGTATTTTAATATATGTATTAGCACAGCCCACAGGAGTCAGAGCTGTTTTGCTGTGTGAATGCTGCCATCTCTGTGCTCCACGTGCAGATTTAGGTCCCTCCAGGTAACCCTGCATTAGCAGATAGCAAGAATTAGTGCTGCCTTGTCAATGCTGCTGCTGCATAATCATCATCAGGAATTGTGAAATTATCTGAGTGCTTTAGATCAGCCAGCACAAGGCAAACAATGCTCTTATCTTGGCTTGTTTGTACATTCAAGTGTGCAGAAGGTCTGTTAATTAGTTACACTTTTTAATAAACACCTAAAGTATACTTAAGGCCCTGTTAAAAGATTAATTTTTCTGTTTCACACCATAAAACCAGCAGATGAGTGTTCAGCACGTGGCAGTACACGGGCAGCACGAGCCTGCTTTGGCAGCCTGGGCTGGTGGTGGGGACAGGACATTTCTGCTGTCACCCTGCAGAAACAATTCCCACAACATCACATCCCTTGCCCTGTGCTCTGCTGGATTTAAGGATGGGCAGAGGTGTAGTGGGAGAAGGGAAATCCCTTGCACAGCCTCCTGCTGACATCAGAAGTTCCTCTGGTTCGTGGCTGACTCCATGAAATACAAAGATTTATGGTTGATGGGGTTTATTCAAGCTGGCCGCAGTTGTTGGTTTGGGATTTTTTTTTTTTTTCTGAAATATAAAGAAATTAATTGGTTTTGAATCCAGCTTAGTGGGCCTGCATCATCATTCCCTTTTAACGTGGAGGTTTAGGCAGTGGGGTGGAAGTAAAATCTGGCTCTGTGGCCAGGGCTGTGCTTTAGGAAGGTGAAACTGAGGTGCAACAAGGCAAAGTGCTTCAGCTGAAACAAACTTCTGAAATAAATCGTGGAATCCCGGAATGGTTTGGGTTGGAAGGGACCTTGAAGAACATCTGTTCCCACACCCAGGAACAGATAGTTCCACTGTCCCAGGTGCTCCAGCCCCAGTGTCCAGCCTGGCCTTGGGCACTGCCAGGGATCCAGAGGCAGCACAGCTGCTCTGGGCACCCTGTGCCAGGGCCTGCCCACCCTGCCAGGGAGGTAAAAAATACTTGTTTTATTATTTTTTTAAGCGTACCAATAATACTATTTTCACTGATTGCACTAGTTTAATGTACTTTATTTTATATTATTGTTAATGCAGCTGGCCCTGGATTTAAATGCTTTTCAGTTGCCTTTTTGTGCCATTATATTTGATTCCTCAGCGAGACTTTCTAAGAATATGATTAACCCTCTGGGTCATCTTATAATGTAATTATTAATGATTGATTCTGTTTATCCTTGGGATCAATATGAGAAGCAAAAATGCTTTGGCATATATTTGGGGTTGATTTCTTGCCTTCAGTAAACATGATCTGGTGACAAGACTGGTATTGGTTTATTACTCGGAACGTGTTTGATGAATCTGAAGTGTGTAATTAGTTTTATATAATGATGGTGATATGTGGGGTTTTTTACATGACTTATGTTAATATGGCCAATAGTGTTAACATCTCCTGCCACTAATAGTTAGGGTGGGGATGTATAGTAATTGATCTTCCTGGGAGTGCTGTAATGTAAAAACAATTCCGGCTGTTTGAAGTATATTTTACAAGTGTGCATTGGGCCTTTGGGATGTTATACTGAAAAACCCAATTGTACAGTTACCATGGGAACCCAATTAGAATAGATTGCTGGTTTTTTTTTTTCTTTCTCAGGCTTTCATCTTGACCAAAAATCTAATGTACTTTAAATGTTTTCATACAGAATTTTGTTCGTGTAGTCACTTGGTGTAATGGCTGGTTTTTAATTTTAGTGCTGAACCAGAGTGTTCTGCTGAGGGTCCCGAGGACTTATCCTTCAAGGAGAATCTTCCTTTAGTGTTTAAAAGTTGATGAACTGAGAAAAAATACTTTTTATTAATCCAAGTTCTTACTGCCATCACATGTACTCGTCAGGCTGCAGTCCTGGGGGAAAAAAAGCAGGGAAGTATCTCAAAGCCCAAGGACTTCTGTTCTAGATCACCAGCAAAACACGGCTGAAGAATTTCCTGCCCTTCAAGGATCTGTTTTTGATGTCACCTCTGACTTTTCTTCACCTTTGTGGCCTGGTGACATATCCAGGGCTTTGGGATGCTCACTGTGATGTGTTTGCTTCCAGCACTGTTGAGCGCTGCAGGTGTTTGTGTATCTTCAGCTGTCCTGGGAGCATCCTGCTCCCTCAGCACAGCTCCTGGCTGGCAGCAGAGCTTGTGGGGAGCTTGGGAACTTGCTGGAACTTGGGAACTTGCTGGAACTTGGGAACTTGCTGGAACTTGGGATCTTGCTGGAACTTGGGATCTTGCTGGAATGGCCAGGGGAAGCTGAGGCAGGAGAGATGGAGATGGATATTGCTGCTCCTTGTTGGCAGCTCTGAGCTAGTGAGGATTGTCAGCTATTTGTTTTTCCCACACTGCTCGTTCATCCCTTCAGTTTATCCAGGCTGCACGTGCAGGAGGGGATTTTCCATTTGGTGAAGCCATTGCTGGCGTGAAGGTTTCAGTTTTTTGAGGTTTGGTTCTGGTGTCTCAGTTTCCACACCATGGCAGTGGGGTCACTGAACTTGATCAATGTGTGCTGCTCCAAAGAGGTTTTGGCTTCTTGCCTTCAGAGTCACCCTCAGGAGAACCCTTCATCTCCACATGATGTACTATCTCCTCCAGCAAGACAGTCTTTGCAAGGCTGAGGTGCATTTTGGAGAGATGGTTTGGACTTTCCAAGGGGTTTTTTTTGTGTTTTCCCCCAGTCTGGCTGTCAGAAATCTTCCAGCCACCGTGGTTTGGCATGATTGGTTTTACCCAAGTTCTGGTCACCCGAGGAAAGCCTTGTTGGGTGAGCAGCTGGAGCTCAACCAGGGTTTAAGATGAGCCTCTGGATAAATCTGATTGTTGAGGCAAAACTTTCAGCTTTACACTTCAGGAAGATCTAAAAAACCTGAGCGTTGCTGGGTGCTTTGAAATACCCAGCTCTGAACTGACGATAGAAATAAATTGCTGTTTTATTTTTAGCTCTATCACAGATATTTTAAGTAGTTCTATTAGATTGCTCATCTGCCTGACCTGCATTTAAAAATGCAGTGAGTTCTCTTAGCAATGCCTGCCTTTAGCTATCGTTAAAATACTAATTATTCATCTTAATTTTAAACACTTAAGTAAGATGCACTATTAAGAATAAATGTTTGGTTTTAAGTGGCTGGGAAGTGGCCATGTGTTCTGTCAGTGCCTTGGACTTCACGGAGAGGTCTTGGGAAGCCTGGCATGTTCATATAATTTCATTTTTGAGAGATTTACCATTCCTGAAGTGGATACAGTTATCCCTGCCCATGGAGTGGTGATTCCTGATTTAAGTGGAGCAGTTCCCATCGAGGCTGGCTGTGAGTCAGGATTGTGAAGCTGAGCTTTGGCACATAATCTCCTTGGTTTTAAAAAATACAGTGTTTGTACCACATCTTTCAAAGGCAGGAGTGATATTAGCTGAGAGGCACTAAAGAAAAACATAGAGGGGGGAGCTAAATGCCAAAGAAATAGGAAATATCCTTTATTTCCAAGGGGAGAGCAAAAAGGAACCAGTTGTGGTTTTTAATTATATAAATAACGGTAAAGGCTAGAACTATAATAATTGAAGTTAAAATGTTTTAGGTACTTAGTGGCATGAAATCTGTGCTTTTAAACCCAGAATATATCACAATCACTTGCTTTGAAATCACTTTCTTGCCTTAAAATGTGGCATTTCCTTAATCACAAAAGGCTCTTCATTTTACTCAGTTGCTCAGAAGTACATGACAGCCTGTAAAAAATTATTCAATTAATACTTTTATCTTTGGAAGCATTCTTATTCCAGATATCAGAGTTGTGCAGTGCTTGTTGTGCAAGAACTCTTCAATGTGCCATCTGTTGATTTTTTTGTTTGACTCATGACGAGTGGGTGACTTAACATTAAAATTCCATGTTGTTTGTAAAAAAAAAACCAAACTCCCTTTGGAAATTCTGTGTACTGAGACTTGGAGCTCGTTTCAAAACTGATGCAGAGGTGGATACTCCGGATATTCAGTTCTCCCTCTGGAATTCAGATTTAACAATCTAACTGGGAATTATTTTTGTTTCCTTGCAGGTGGAGCCTTTTCCTCCAGGATGGCATCAAGGCTGGCTCCCAAAGTAAGTTTCCAGTGCAGTGCCTTTGCAGGGAGGTGCCCGCTGGAAGTCCAGCATTACAAAAGAGTTCACGTAACATAGTTTGTTTTTTCCCCAGTGCCCAGCAGTCAGGATTAGGAATCCAGTTGACAAGATTGATGCTGCATTGTAAATCTCTGTAGCTCTGTCATGGTTGGTAACAGGCATCAGTGGACCTTTCCCCAGCACGTATCCATCTGCCACAGAGCATAAATAACAGGACAGAGCTGCTCTCTCCGTTTTGTTGCTGTTTCCATTCCCTAATAATAAACACCTCCCTGAAAAACAGGCTTAATTTTGAGGCTTGATGCTTCAGTGATGTAAGCGTAGGTCAGTGACATTGTAGCAAAATAAGAAACATGGGTGTTTATCCAAATATTCAGACAATTTACTCTGCTGAAAGAAGGGCATGGACACATTGTTAGTCTATAGCTGTCTCCCTGAAATAGTTGAAATGAACTTTGAAGACCTATTTTTGTAACATTAGTGATGCTCCTCTAGGAAAACACTTCTGGTACAATCACACCTGCATTTCTAACTATTCCTGTTGGCAACTTCTGTCACTGCTCTAAATGTCTGAATAGTGGCATCTCTTGTGGTTTTAATCTGCTTTACATAATGTCATGTGGCTTTGGAAGGAGCGTTTTGCTGGTTTGTGTTGTTTACTTCTTTTCTACAAAAGCAAATCGCTTTTGTTTTTTAAAACAGAATGGTTGAGGAAGAAATCCAGGTAAATAAATTATTGCTTCGCTTTTTTCTTTTGAACCATCATCTCTTTAGTCACATTTATGCATCTTCCAGTTGCAAACACCTTTTAGCAGAGGGAGGGAGAATCCCTGGCTCCCTCTCATTGCAGGCTAGGTGTGATATAGCTGGCAAGTGACACGAAACTAATAATTTATTATCTAACCTTTTCATTTCCCCGTCTCTCACGTGGAGTTGAAAGGTGCAGCTTGAGCTGTTCGGGGAGTTTTCCCCTTTTGATATGTGGGAAGACAGAAGGTTTGAGGTAAAGCACTCCAACTCCGCTGTGGGGACTGTGCAGACACTTCCCTGTGCTCTGGATGCATATTAAATATTTATGTCCTGATGTAATTGGTGATTTTCGGGCTGTTTTCAGTGTGTGATCAGTTTGCACAGCCCCACGTTGGGGTGACACCCAGCGTGTGCCTGGCCATGGATTTGCAGGAATCAATTATCACCCGTGCAATGTGCTGAACAGTTTTTAAGGAGGCTGCTGAAAAATGCTTTGGGAAAGCAGGCAGACGTGGGAATTTTCCATAATCACTGCCTGTGCCTCCCACTCCTTCCCTGATTCTCTTGCAGTGACCAGGGATGAGGTTTGGGTTTGGGTTTGGGTTTGGCTGGAAGGTGGCTGGGCTCTGGGTGACCAGACCTCAGGTTAGCTCCGTGTTTAGGAATTTGGGTTTGTTGTTCCTCTGACAATGTGGCAGTTTTTGTATTTCATTAGAAAACTGTAAATGTCATTCTGCTCCTCGCTGGGTTTCTGGCAGTTAAATTTGAAGTTATTAAATGGATTCTTGTACTAACCCTGGTGCTTTGCTCTGTTAATAGTGAAACCCTTGTCCTGACTCGAGCAGGGATGGACAACTGTAGGAAAATCCAGATGTGTGTGTGCCAAGACTATACTCTTGTATTTTTTATACAAATCTCTGGTTTTTTAATACAATCTTTACAGATTTTTATACAAATCTTTGTATTTATTTCCCTGAATTTTGTGTTTTTAGTGAATCCCTAATACACATTTTGCTGCTCGGCTCACTTCAGAAATTTCAGCGAAATTCTTCCCTCACTCCTGACTCTCCTTCAGCTTAAGGAGCACTATTAATGGTTTTGTTCATATTGCTTAGATTTATTTTGTTATTATTCTCCAGCTCCTACTCTTCAGGTAGAGCTATTTTGGTATTATAAAGAATGATGGATTATATAGGAAAGTTTCTTTTGAAGCACTCCTGATATTGTGCAATGCACTTGGGGGTCAGCTACACTTGACTGATGCATGATTTATCCCATGTCCCTGCCACTTCCTGAGATAAAGCTGCTATTTTATCAAAAATGCCAGCAAGTGTGATTTAGAATTTACACCCCTCCTTTTTCAAATAATTGTTCTGATTACTTTCTGGCACGGCAATAAAATGATAAAGGTAATTGCACACAAATGTGAGATAGCACCAAAATACAATAAAATTAACCTGAATTAGCTTGACTTGTCGATGAGAAGTATTTATGAAATGTATTTTTGCAATAAGGGAGACTGATATTATAGCTGGAAGGTGAGTTATTGCCTTAATGTAATACTGTTTGAAATTTAAAAAAGAGACTGTTACAGTTGAGGGTGATTGTGCCTTTGAAATTAAGTTGAAGTGATTCTTATAATTGGCAGCAATAATGCATTGGGAAGGTAATATCTTTTATTGTGTTATGCCTAGTTGCATTATCTTTTATTTAGCTGGTCCTGACTCCAGCTCTGCAAAGACAAGCAGGAGAAGATCAGGAATTTTGTGGATTTAGGTGATAAAAACTTGAAATGTTACCCAATATTAAAGTCATTCTTCTGCTGGTTTTTTGTTGTTTTTTTTGTTTTTTTTTTTCATTTTTAGCCTGTTTTCAGTTCTCCTGAACCTGATACAAGGCTCATTTGATTAAAATTTCATCTGTTTTCCTCGTGTTGGAGTAGTTGCCATGTATTTACATCAGGCTGAGCCTGTGAGAGCCGAGCACTCCAGGCTCTGTGTGTGTGCGTTTGTGTCAGGTGCTGGTTTGGGCAGTGAATTTTGTATTTCTCTGTGCCTCAGAGTACAACCTCTTACAGAAAAGTGTGAACACACTCTTACAGCGAGCCCCTCGATGGTTTTCAAGGAGTACATCCTCAAATCACAGAATCCTGAGGCTGGAAAAGCCCTCCAGGATCATCGAGTCCCAGGTGTGCCCATCCCCACCTTATCCCCAGCCCTGAGTGCCACCTCCAGGGGACACCTGCAGGGCTGGGCACTCCAACCCTCCCTGGGCAGCGCCAAGGCCTGAGCCCCCTTTCCATGGGGGAATTCCTGCTGTGCCCACCCTGAGCTGCCCTGGCCCAGCCTGGGGCCGTTCCCTCTGCTCCTGTCCCTGTTCCCTGGAGCAGAGCCCGACCCCCCGGCTGTGCCCTCCTGGCAGGAGCTGTGCAGAGCCACAAGGGCCCCCTGAGCCTCCTTTGCTCCAGGCTGAGCCCCTTCCCAGCTCCCTCAGGAACTCTGCAGCCCCTTCCCAGCTCCCTCAGGAGTTCTCCAGCCCCTTCCCAGCTCCCTCAGGAGCTCTCCAGCCCCTTCCCAGCTCCGTTCCCTTCCCTGGCCACGCTCCAGCCCCTCAATGTCCTTCTTGTCCTGAGGGGCCCGAGCTGGGCACAGCACAGAGGGAGTTGTACCTGTACATCGATAACTAGATTTGTAGCCAGTACCTTGGATTTCATTCTTGAAGTGATGAACACATCTGGAAAATTAAGATTACTGCACCATGACTTTTCCTTTGCATGAGATTTCTTGGAGTCGTGGAATATCCTGAGTTGAAAGGGACTTGTTGGAACTCAACCCAGTAACAACAAAATGGGTTTTTTTGGGGACCCTTTAATTGTTAAGAGACAAGGTTCTTAATTTTTTATTCTTTAGTGTATTTATTTATTTATTGTTTGAAAACAAAATCCTTAATTATTTTTAAATATATATATTGCAAGTGTAAAAAAATCAGTGTTTTATTCCCTCTGACAATGTTAAAATATTGAACAACGTAACAAAATATAACATTGCTTTGTAGTGCTTCTAACTGAATCTTCTGCCATAGGATTTCCAGCTTCAAAAATGAGGAGCTGGAGGACTTAATCCCTTTGGTAGGTCCTTGGAAGGATAAGAGGGACAATGTTCTTCCCCTCCCCTTGGAAGTGACACCAGGACTCGTGGCTTTTGGGCTGGTTCCTGGTGGGATTTGCAGGTACCCGCTACCTGGGTGCACACACTTGTTGCCATAATCTGATTATTCCAGGAATATCTGGCACTTTCCTGTCCACTTTCCTTCCTCCTGCTGCTCCGTTTCTTACCCAGTTTAATTAATTATAATATCTCTTGGCAGTCCCCAGTTTGATGAGATGCCCTGAATAACTCCATGTCCCCACCATGATCAGGAATTTTTTAAACTAATTAACACCACACTTCTTCTGTTCTGTGTGTCAGTAGAAGCTGAGAATAGTTTGGGTAGGAATACACCTCGTAGATCAAGTGTTATTCTTTGCTTTGTGCTGTTGATATCACAGGATATCAATTTCCTGATTGATGTATATGTGCTTTATTATGGTATCTGCTTCAAGTGCCACGTGGCTGCTGTGCCTGCAGCCCATTTAAATTTCCTGTATAAGTAATAGCTGGGGAAAGATGCAGGATGTGTTTACTTGTTTTTGGAGAGGTTCTGGAGGAAACAATACACCAGGATTCCTGTTTGAGCAGCCCGCTGGGGTCTGCTGTTCAAGTACCAGCTCCAATCCAGGCTTGGCGTGAGCAGCAGATGGAGTTGAGAACTGCACTCGTTGAGTCTGGAACGCAGGAGCTGTGACCCACCTGCCCCTTGCAGGGGAGTTAAAGTGGGTTTGTTACAATTTCAGTGCCCTTCCAGTAAAATCAAGCAGTCAGGGCCAGCCCCGGGTGCTGGGAATTGGTCGTCGCTCCCGCCTGCCAAAGCAGCCGACTGAAGGCGCAGCCAGAGAGCCAGAGGCGACCACTGCTTGGAAAGGCACTTCCCCAGCTTGGCATTTCGGGGGCTTCTGGGTGCCATCCAAAGAGGATTAGTAGGATAATGCGATGGGACAACAGGAACTTGCTTTTGTTGTCTCTGATTGTTTAATAAAGAATTACGTGTTTGCTCTCCTCGAAGACTTTTGAAATGCCGTAGAAAGCAAATGTTGCTCCGTGTGAGCACGTATCCCCCTGGTTTTTCGGGGGCTTGTGTGAAGTGGGCCTTTGGATAAGGGAAGAGGGGCACTGATTTTGAGTGTTTATGCCAGTGTATATTTGTATATGTTCAGAATATGCAGCTTGATTCTGTACCTTCGCATTTTTATGGGATTAGTTCTTCGGAAGGTAAAGAAATTGCATCACCCCAAACTAACCCTGGATTTGCTTCCAGTCTGTCTGACATTTCCTTTCCAAACCTCCCGCACCAGGAAATGAGGAGGTTTTGTTTTCATACCCTCTGAAGTTACAGGTTTGGCTTAAGCAGGGTTAGATTTACTCAGAGAAGCAGTGAGACACCAGGAGAGCACTGCAGGCTTTCAGTGCTGCTCTCGCTTGAGAGGCTCAGCTGGAGAGGTGTTTATTGTTCCTGCAGCCAGGAGAGAATTCCATGGACCTGGATCTCCGGTGCTTTTTGCTGGAAAGTTGAAAGTTTGTTTTGGATGCTGTAGGAAGGAGAAGTACACCCAGCAGAGACTGTGGTTGTGGAGGAGGAAGAGGTGCCCTGTGTCCAGGTCAGGGTTGCTCGTTCCACAGGAACCTGCAGCAGGATATAAAGGACTTGTATTTTAGAACATTACAGGTAGTTTTAAAAGTTACTTTGTTTTTAGCAGGTTTTATTGACAGAATTGCATCAGATTAGGTACCAAGAGGATTGTTTGGTTTCAAGACTTTATTCTTGGGTTTAAGCAACATCTTCTTTTCCTCAAAAATTAGCTTTTGTCTTAATTTAAAACCTGTGAAGGCACTTGGCTTTCTTTGGACTGACACTTTTCCATATGTTTGGAGGCTGCTGTGAGTGGAGTGATACTGGAATTGGGCATTACCTGGTTCAGAAATTATTTTTCCTTTAAGTAATGAGGGGTGTTGGTCAGAGGGCAGCCAACCCTTGCTTTTTTGGACAAGGAGCTTCCTGCCTTTCAGGACAACTTTCTCTCACATCTTCAACTGTCCAGATGAAGATGTCAAACCTTCAGGGGTGTGTCTGGATCAGGATCCTTATCACAGAACCCCAGAATGGTTTGGGTTGGAAAAGACCTTAAAACTCATCCAATTCCACCCCTGCCATGGCAGGGACACCTCCCACTGTCCCAGCTGCTCCAGCCCCAGTGTCCAGCCTGGCCTGGGGCACTGCCAGGGATCCAGGGGCAGCCCCAGCTTCATATTTCTTTGGAGTTCACACCATTCTATTTAGTTGGAAATCTTTGGACTCATTTTTTTCGAAAGGAGGAAGCAGTTTTTAGAAAATTTTGTATTTTATCTTGGAAAGAAATTTCATAATAAGCAAAAAGACATTTCATAATAAGCAAAAAGACTGAGAATGAAATGTTTCTAATTCTCTCTAACTTTTATTCCAGTATAGCAAAGTGATATTAATATTCCAATATATTCAAATCTCACTATATTTCACTTTAGCTTTCGATATATTTCACTTTTAGTGTGAAAATTCCAACAAAACTCTTTCCTTCTTGCTTCCCTGCTGTAAAATTATTTTAGTACATAAACTCTTTGTTCTGTTGGAACAGTAGCTTTTGTAAGGTGAAAATACAGATGATTATTCAAGATATTAACAGGAGTAGATTTTTAGATTGTTCTGATTGTATGGATCCTGTCTTCTATTCACAGCCCTTAAATCTTTCTCTGCCTTGAAACACTAAAAAATGGCTTTTTCCTCTAAGACAAGGCCCATAAGGTTGGACAATCCCCCTCCACCCTGCCCTATATGTGCAGAAATGCATTACCTTTACTATTAATATCTTCTCCCATATTCTTTACGTACAATGGATTGTTTCCTTTCAAATAAACAGGCAGCACCCAGTAAAACAAATACAGGAAGTTTTCAACTGTTAAGGAGATGTGGAGAGAATTCAGTGCAATCCTTGGCTGGGTGGCCCACTGGCATGGGCAGCCTCACCAGGGGCAGAGGCTTTTTGGCACTAAATCATTTTGCAAGCATTGGTTTATGATGGATTTTTGCTTTGCCTGATGGGATTTGACAAGGGTTTTGTTAGGAGGAGGATGCAAACTTACTGCATCAGGAAGGGTGACTGAAATGAAGAAGCAAATTGCCAAACTCTGATGTATTCCCCTTAAATTTAAATCCAATATTTGGAGTTTTGATTGAATTTTAATTCAAAACTGGAGTCAATAGCGAGCAGGTTTGAGATACTCAAAAGAAGGACTCTCTGAGAGTTCAGGCCTGGTGTTTTTTCCCTGTAATTAGGAGGAGGAAGAGCTTCCCTGGCATTTATTGATCATCCTCAAACCCAGCTGGAGTAGCTTTTTTTGGTGAGTCCCTGATATTCTATGGCACCACCAAAACAGGGCAGGTGTTGGTGAACTGCAGCTCGTTTGTTGATGCAAAGGTCAGGACTTTGATGGAGATTTTAGGATGAATTTGTGGAGAATGGGAAACGATGGAGATTTTAGGTTAAGTTTATGGAGAATGGGAAGGGATGGAGTTTTTAGGATAAATTTGTGGAGAATGGGAAACGATGGAGATTTTAGGATAAATTTGTGGAGAATGGGAAGGGATGGAGTTTTTAGGATAAATTTGTGGAGAATGGGAAACGATGGAGATTTTAGGATAAATTTGTGGAGAATGGGAAGGGATGGAGTTTTTAGGATAAATTTGTGGAGAATGGGAAACGATGGAGATTTTAGGATAAATTTGTGGAGAATGGGAAGCCATGCAGTTTTTAGGATAAATTTGTGGAGAATGGCAAGTGATGGAGTTTTTAGGATAAATTTGTGGAGAATGGGAAGGGGTTGGAGTTTTTAGGATAAATTTGTGGAGAATGGCAAGTGATGAAGTTTTTAGGATAAATTTATGGAGAATGGGAAGGGGTTGGAGATTTTAGGATAAATTTGTGGAGAATAGGAAGTAAATGAACAAGGTGGTGCTTGGTCACACCTCTGCTGGGGTGGGTATCAACACCTCCAAGGGAACCACCTGCAGGTAGTGAGTGCAGTGGATGAATACATTCAGAAATTCAGATTTTATGGGCTGGAATTCCTGTGGTTGGTGCAATCTGGGGTCCTCTGACAGTGATTTTTGGTGTTGGAAGGCGGTGTGTGGTTCTCTCCTAGCCCAGCATGGGAGCAGGGTTGTGTGAGAAACCTCCTGAGGTGCCTGGGTGGGTTCTTCAGTCCCACAGGAGTGTGAAGAACCAAACAGCATTTCCAAATGTGCAGCATTTGTGGCTTGGCCAGAAATGGTGGAAATGGGACCATTTTGGGGTCTGAGGGAAAGAGGGGGAAGAATTGCAATGCAGTTTCCTGCTGTTGGTTGTATTTCCATCACACATTGCTCAATTAACACTTGGTTAAATTGAAAATGATCACGAGACCCCTTTCTTGGAGGAACTGGGACATCTCCCTGATTAATGCAGGTTTTAAAAAATCCAATTGCAGGATGTGTGAGGCCACATTCGATTTGCCAGCTGAATATGTTATTTTTTTGCCTTGATTCTCAGAAATATTTGAGGGGAAAAGAAAAAAAATTTGTGAGGACTTCCATGTTGTAGCCTAATGGAAATCCCCTGTTAAATCAGATGCAGAGGGGATTATTGTTAATATTTTGATATTGGCGTGGTGGGTTTATATTGTAAAGGCAGAGTGAAGGAAATGGAAAAACCTGCGGAGGGGAGATCCATCAGAGATAGGGCTCTGATGGGAAGGATTCAGTTCTCCATAATACTGAAAGGAAAATCAGGCCTTGCTCTCTGGACTTTTCTGGAAAACACAAAATTGTTTTCTGGGACAACGCGGAGCATGGAAATGCTTTGCTACAGATTTTTTTTTTTTTTTTTTAAGCCTTGTTGATTCTCAAGATTTCTCTGCCGTTTCTATTTCTCTGTTCATCATTATGGACATGAATTGGATTCTAGGATGTCAGGCCAATGTCCAGAGGAGTTTTTGGGGGTGTTAGGAGCAACAGAACATAGAAATATTTGAATTACTTACTGTAGTGTGAAAACTGCTTCATGCAAATTTAAATAAAATTACAATCTTCCAGTTTGCTGTATTTAGCAATCTAGTGATGTAAACTTACAAATGTTGCTCCTGTGGTTTTATTTCTTTGGGAAGACTCCAGAGGTTGGCAGGAGATGTTTCCTCTCTAAAAATTGTATTTTTTCTACCTAATACCGAAATTATGAGATATTTTGATACAGAATTATAGGTATTGCAGTGGAAGGGCAGAATGAAGGTGGAGATGGTGCAGGAGCTGATCAGAATTCTTCCAATTTTTCATAAATCACGGTTTGGGTTGGAAAGGGACTTTAAATCCCACCCCTGCCATGGCAGGGACACCTTCCCCTGTCCCAGGTGTTCCAAGCCCCAATGTCCAGCCTGGCCTGAGACACTGCCAGGGATCCAGGGGAAGTGTCCAGCCAGCACCAGCACCACTAAACCACGTCCTGAAGTGCCACATCCTCGTGGTTTTGGAGCACTTCCAGGGATGGTGACTCCACCACTTCCCCTCTTCCAATGCTTGACAACCCATTCTGAGAGGAAATGTCTCCTCCTGTCCAGCCCAAATAACAAAATTAGTGTCGGGACAGAGGAGTGTGCATCGTACATCTGTCAGTGACCTTCATCCTGCAGCATCCTTCATCCTGCAGCATCCCAACCCAACTGCATATGGATGTGGATTGATGTCCTGCAGCCTCGTTCTTTTACAAAAGAAACCCTTCTGAATATTGCTGCCCGATGAATATGATAAACAAGGCTGCAAATAGGAGTTGCAGTCACTCAGGGTTTCATCCATAAAGCTTAGTTCAACTTGGAGGGAGCTCAGAGGGTTATTGATAGTTCTCTGCTGCTCCCCGCGTCCTGGGTTTTTGTTCTGATGGAAAAGTCGTGGAGCACGTGGAGTGAGGCTCAGTGCGTCTGGTTCAGGGCTGTCACACCAATAAACATGAAGAATGTGTGCTGGTTTGCCACATATGTAAATTTGGCTGCTTGTTTGCTGACTTCTGCAATGAGATGCTGCTCCAAAGAAGTTCTCCCATGTCCTCCAGGAGGGAGAAGGAACATGGAAAAAGTTGGGTGGAAAGGAGTTTCTTTGTGATGCCACCAAACATTTGATTATTCAGCAGCTGGGGATGCAGTCCAAGTGAATAAACACAGGGAACCTGCAGTTCCTGGACTTGTCCAAGCTTACTCTGCTTGCTGCGTGTCCGTAACGGAGGAATTGCATAAGAGCTTCCCAAAATCCAGGGCTTTAGGTTTACTTTTGCTCTAGTTATGCAAAACTGTCAGCTCGATGGTTTTTCTGCCCTCTCATGCTGGTTATATTACTCACAGATGTGACTTCATTCCACAGCACTTAATAATGGGGTTTGAAAAGATTCTCTTATTTGGAAAACAGCTAATTATTGTACAGCTGCAAGTCACCCTGCTGGACCTTCCTGGCTCCTGCTGCACCCTGCTCTGGCATTCATGGAATCCCAGAATGGTTTGGGTTGGAAGGGATCTCAAATCTCATTTCATCCCATCCCCTGCCATGGCCAGGGACACCTTCCACTGCACCAGGTTGCTCTAAGCCCCATCAAACCTTGAACACGGGGAAGTAAAGAAAATAAATCCAAGAAATTTGTTGTTCTTATGGTGTTGCAGGAATCCTCATGAAGTTCAGCAGGTCAAGTGTAGGGTCCTGCACCTGAGGGACAGGAATGGCTTCCCAGAGGGCAGGGTTAGGTGGGATTTTGGGAAGGAATTGTTCCCTGGGAGGGTGGGCAGGCCCTGGATCCGTGGCAGTGCCCAAGGCCAGGTTGGACACTGGGGCTTGGAGCAGCCTGGGACAGTGGAAGGTGTGGAAATAATAATTTTTAAGTTCCCTTCCATCCCCAACAGTTGTAGGAGCCTTTTATTCCATGTTTGCTGGTGGAGTTACCTTGTGCTGCCTCACAGTTTCTCAGTTTTTCACTTTTTTCCCAGTTTCATAGAGCTGAGCTCTTTGGAGATCAGGACTTTCTGTGGTCAGGACCAAAGGTTTGGTGTCTGGGTGCTGCAGAGGACACTGGTGGTGTTCTGTCCCGTCCTGCTGCAGTGATGGCACAAACCAAACTGGGAATACAACTCACACTTCCAGACTGGGTTTTTGTTTTTTTTTAAAGCCAAGATGAATTTGACAAGTCTGTTGTTGTTGGTCTTGTCCAATATTGAGAAATACTTGGCAGCTGTTTCCAGCTACATCCTATCAGTAATCGTAAAAGCAGACTGGTAACAATGGGAATAAAAATATGCTTCTTTTCCTAAGGAATGATTGATTTTTTCATGTGTTTTCTTTTCCAGCAGACATATTCTATTTGTGTTCCAGCTGTTATTTGCATAACACTGCTGCTCTAAACCACTGAATCTACTTTGTTGTCACAACAGTCCTGTTTTAAATAAGTGTCACAACACATTGGATTTTAGCTGATAAACCAGCCATGAAACTGCTGCTATTTCACGTTTTTATGAAGATCACTGTGCTGCTAGTTAATGGTTTTTTTGAGACTTTGATTTAGATGCTGACTCCTGAAGGTAGATCATTTTAAGTTGGAATTTTGAAAGTGAATGCCATAGTTGAGGAAACTTGAAGTTCACTGTTGTCTTCCTTTTTTTCAAATTGCTTTTGAAAACTGCTCGAATCTGTTCCTTGGTGCAAATCCCCGCAGTTAAAGAGGATTTTATTTCCTTGAACAGGTGAATTCCAGGCAGGGAGGATCTCCGTGCAGTGAGAAGCAGGTGGTTCTGCTCAGCCCCCTGGGCAGGATCGAGATCTCAGGCTGTGAGACGGGCGTCCATGAAATAAAACTTCCCAAAATGCGCCTGCTGCCAAGTGGGTGAGTTCATGTCCTATTGATCCTGCCCTTGTGTTTGTGCTGGGGGAAGGAGATTGCCCAGAGCAGCTGAGAGCACGCTTGTTTTTGCTGATCCTACTGGGAGGAGTCCCTTGTGCCCTTGAGGACTCCAGAATACATCAATTCCTCGGCTGCCTCAAAAATATTATCAAACATTTGAAACTACAAGTGGTTTTAATGTAAGTTTTAAAGAATCTCCCGCCTGCCTTAATTTTTGGCACACATATAAATGTCACTGAGGGTAAAATCTTGCACACCTCACAAACCTTGCAGACCTACATCTATTTTTATATTTTTATATCTTTATATTTTTATATTTTATATTTTTATTTTTTATTTTTTATATTTTTATATTTTTATGTTTTCATATTTTCATATTATTTTTATATTTTTATTATATTTTTATATTTTTATAATTTTATATTCTTATATTTTTATATTTTTATATTTTTGTGTTTTTATATTTTTATGTTATTTATATTTTATATTTTTATTTTTTATTTTTTATATTTTTATAATCTTTATATTTTTATCTTTATATTTTTATATTTTTAATTTTTATTTGTTATTTCTTATATGTTTATATTTTATTTTCATCTTTTAATATTTTTATTTTATATTTTATATATTTATCTTTTTAAATTTAATATTTATGTTTATATTTTTATTTTTATTTTTGTATTTTATTTTTTTAAATTTTTTAATATTTTTTATATATAGATCTATGCTCCAACAGGTAGAAGCAGGATTGACTGATAGTTTTAATTACTGTGTAGTACTGGCGAGAGCTGGAGTTGCTTTCCCAGAGCTGCAGTGTGTGCTGGAGTTTGGAACAGATCCCAGTGGCAGTGGAGATGATGCCTCAAGTCCAGGCCTGGCTGAGGAGGCACCAGTGCCTTTTCCTGTGTGCTGTAAGTCGTGCTCAGTCTGCTGGGGTCCATCTGTCCTGCTCAGATCTTTCATTTTTTTTCCCTATTTGTGAGGAAATGCTCAGTGACATTTTTAGGAGGAATGTTGAATTCATGCAGAATTAGATGCTGAATTTCCATGCCAAATTTCTTCGGCAAAATCAAGATTTCTTAGGCTTTCTCAGACTTCTCTAAGAGTGGTCTTTCAACAGAGTTTGGTAATTAAATTCCACTTTTCCACAGTCTGCTACGGCAATGACGAGACTCCAACAGGTCTGGCTTCTTTTCTCAACCTTGTCCTTTTCCATCCTGTGTTTGCCTCTGCAGTTTTCCCTGGGTTTGTAGGATTCCTGGTTTCCTATTTTATTCTCCTTGTAACTGAAATGGTGTAAAATTAATCAGGACTATGGGGCATAATGTGTGTTCTGGTTGGCATAAGATTTCACCTCCCCTACAAAAACTCCAAAGCCTCTGGATTTCACAGTTTTGCCAACTCCAGGGATATAACTGCTGCACTTCCTTCAGATTCTGGATTTCTGCTGATGAGGAACGGGAATAAATGGGTGTTTAGGACAAAGTTGGAACTTGGCTTTGCTGCAGAGCAAAAGCTGCCTGGGGGGCAGCCCAGGGGATGAGGATCTGCACCTTGTGAAGGGTAAATGTCAGTGAGGGAGGGGGATAAGAGCAGGGAAAAGATCTGGGGGCTCTCAGAGCCATTTGTAGGGATGGATGCTGCTCTTTCACCAGAACATCTGGTAAAAAAATCTGGTTTTGTTTTACCAGGACGTCTGGTTTGCTCACCTGTAATGTGTTCATGTTCTCTGGTTGAAGTTGGTCATGATCTTGTTCTTCAGCAGAAGTTGGACAGTTTAGATCCTTTTCCGAAATTTTAATTTTCACCTGTTCTAGATCTTCCCTTTTCTCAGTGGAGAGCTGACTTCATTTCATCTTGAGGCATTAGTGGCATCTTGGTAACTCTTAACCTCAAAGGCTGCATGATTTATGTGCAAAAATTGTTACATTAGAGGGTCTGTCACTCAGGAATAACTCTGAAGCTAATGGCTGGAAGGGTGTTTTTATGATTATTTTAAGAATTTAAATCTGAAGAAGAATGGTGGGACTTCCTTTTGTCTTTAGCACTGATAAAGTTCTAAAAATTTTAAAGCCATCTGTAAATGTTTGTGCTGAAGTATAACATTTAATCTCTTCTACTCATCACTAGTGAATAGTTGTTAAATCTGGCCTCATTATTTTCGACAGAATAAAATAAAAACAAAGCAGTGCCTGGTGTTTCTCCTAACTGGCTAATAAACACCATGGCAAGAACATTGGGTGGGAGAAAAAAAAAAAACTATAAGAAACATAAAAATTGATTTTAATGGACCCCTGTCAGAGAGAACCATAATGAGCACAAGTCTGGTAATAAATATTCTGCTCCACGGTGCTTGGGACTTCTCATGTGGAATTGCATGTAACAATCAATAGAGATTTTAGGGTTTTTTAACAACAAAAATAAGTAAACCTTTGAAATATATAAATACTTAAGACTTGCAATCTGTCAGACAAACCTGGTAGTTGTAGAAAGATCTGATAAGAGCCCCTGGTTAATGGCATAATCGCTTTGTGGAGATCTCGCTCTGTTTTACAGCTTGTAAAATGCTGTGCAATTAATCACCTGAGATTACAACCTCCTCACTGATGGCTCTCCTTAAAACTTAAGAACACAGACTATAATGGAGCCTAAAAGGAGAAGCAACAAAGTAAAACCCAGTTTCAGTATGCTTGAAAGAAATTGATCTATTAATGAGATGAAACTAATTGTAATAACCTGAGGTTATTCTGCTCCTCGGGAAGCTGCCGGGGTTTAAAACTCCAGACACGTCACAGAGGGATGGTTTCTCTTGGAGAGGAGGCATCTTTATCCAGGCTTCTGAAATCCTTGATGTGCATCCCTGGCCTGGAACCGGATGGGCTTGGAGCAGCTGGGACAGTGGGAGGTGTCCCTGCCGTGGCAGGGGTGGCACTGGGTGGGCTTTGAGGGACCCCAGCCAGTCTGGGATTCTGTGATAAGGGTGCCCTGACCCAAACAGGCCCCTGAAGGTGAAGGTTTGACATCTTAATCTGGACAAATGTATCTATTTCTAAGAACTTCAGCTTCACAGTCTATATTTAAAAACCCCTTAAGTATTTTATATATATATATATATATATGTATATATATATATATATACACATACATACACACACACATATATGTATATTTTTATATATATATACATATGTATATGTATTTTATATATATATACACACATATATATGTATTTTATATATATATACATATATATGAATTTTATATATATAGTGTGTGTGTATATGTGTGTATATATATAATGTAAGTTATATATAATTATATTGTACAATATATGTTATTATATATAATATATATTATATATAAAATTACATTGTACTATATATATTATATTGTACAATATCTATACAATATGTACTATATATCATTATATTGTACAGTATGATGGTATATAATATGTATATTTCATGCTATATCAGCTGCTGTAGTTTTTCTTTCAGTACATGCCAATCTAATGGTAAGTTTGGATCAATATTCCTCCAACATCCCAGCCTGAAATATCGCAGATGTTTAACACTTCTTGCTCATGTCCAAAAGGAAACCTCCCTTTCTTTCGCTGGTACTTTACTTCAAAGTGTCTTCAGCAGCTTTGGAGTTTCAGAATTAGGGTTTTTTTGTTTTCTGCTGCCAGCTGTGGTGTTCCCACACTGGGATGACTCTGCTTTGAGAAGCCTTGACTCATTCCAGAGGTGCAGGAGTAAATTATCCCCTTGGTGAGCAGGTAACACAAAGCATGCTTTTCCCTCTGCTGAATATTTACAGCGCAGAATGCTTTGGAAACGTGAGCTGCGGACTTGGCATTGGGATGGCAGCAGGGAGCAGTTTCTGCCTGTGTTGCAGAAATCCAGATCCTCTCAGGAATTCCCTTTTCCACCCTGGTTCTGCCAGCTCCCTGCCTGGTCAGCACGGGGCAGGGGTTGTCTGGGCTGCACATGTGCTGGGGCAGGGAAGCACTGGGGGAACTGGAGGGTTTTAGTGAAAGGGCTGTAGTAGAACCTGTTTTGAGGAAAACTAAGCAGCTTTCAGTGTATGGTTAGAAAATCCTGCTGGGCGGACGGGGGGATGACCACCATCATCCTGCTGCTGGCTGTGCGTCACAGGAAAGTTCAGTTTGCCCTCTGAAAGGTGGGCACACATCCCAGGTGATGCCCGTAGCCCTCACGTGGAATGTTGTTTATTCACCTGGGATTTCAGGTTGCCACCACGAGTTAAGTTTCCCTCTGAAGAGCTCAGCTGAGCAGCTGTGATCTGTCACTGCCATCCTTGGTGGGACATCCCAAGGTGGGGATGATTTGGGGACAGCTCCTCCTGGCTCTCTGGGGCTGCTGGGCTGCAGAGGAGCCTGAGGAATTGTGTGTTGTTGGTGTGAGCCTGAATTTGGGAGACTGCAGAGGAGGTGTTGGTGCTTCCTGTGTGTTTGGGGAGGAAAGTTGGGCACCCTGACAAATGGTCAAAGCCTGCGTTTTCCTGGTGCTGTAGGAATACACCCCGGCTCCTTTTGGGCTCTTTCAGGAGCCGTGTGATCTTGTCTGCCCTCTGTGCTCCCTGCAGGCTATTTGCAGTTTTCCTTAGTGTCTCATTTCCCTTCATCCTCCTGTGGGAGATCAGAGGAGGAGGAGCAAGGAGCCAGTTTGGCCCTTCCCATGTTATTAATCTGCCTCAGCCTTTCAGGGTGAGTCTGCAGTTCAAGAAGTTCACCAGGGTTTCAGTCAATCTCTCTCTGTCACTGTAACATGATCAGAAGCTCTCCAGAATCTCAGTTTAAGCAGCTTTCCAGCTATTAGACATGGAAGGAGAATCTCAGGTGCGTGCAAAGGCAGAGGATGCAGCAGGGCAGGCAGTCTGATAAGAGCCTAGAACAATAACTTGGAGAGGTGTGAACCACTCTGCTCATCTCTGAGGTATTTAATCATAGCCAGTGGTGATGGTTTAAATGTCAACTTTGCTAACTGTTTCATTCCTCATGCTGTAAAATTTACTGGGAGTGATATCTCACTTTGATGCCACAAGTGGGAGGCATTTGGGAGAGTGCCACTCCTCCTATTTTTCCACTGAGCATCAGCCAAGGCTAAGAAACTTAGTGGAGCTCAGGGGCACAGTAAAAACCCACTGAAGGAGGTGAGGATGTGACTTCTCTGCTGCTTGGAGTGGATTCCTGGTTTACCATGAACATCTGAGGTGACGTCTGTGAGTGGAGGATTATTGGCAGTGTGGCTTGGAAGAGGCTCCACTCTTCTTCATTCAAGTTCTCCCTTGAATATTGTGTAACAACAGAGATTTTCTGTTTAAAATGGTGCAGGATAAAACCTGAAGGAGCCAGAGGACATAATTTGGGGTAAAGAAATTAATGGGTTGGGGTGGGCTCTAAAAGGAGAGTGGGAACAGGGAAAGGAATGGGGCTGGGAAGGGGCTGGAGCCCCAGGAGAGGCTGAGGGAGCTGGGAAGGGGCTCAGCCTGGAGCAGAGGGGGCTCAGGGGGGCCCTTGTGGCTCTGCACAGCTCCTGCCAGGAGGGGACAGCCGGGGGGTCGGGCTGTGCTCCAGGGAACAGGGACAGGAGCAGAGGGAACGGCCCCAGGCTGGGCCAGGGCAGCTCAGGGTGGAAATTAGGAAAAAAAAACTTCCCATGGGAAGGTTTGTAAAGCTTTGGAATAGGCTGCCCAGGGAGGTGTTGGAGTCCCCATCCCTGGGTGGGTCCAATCTTGAGGACATGGTTGGTGCTGCTGGCTGATGGTTGGATTTGATGATCTTGGAGGCCTTCTCCAACATCAACAATTCCAGAATTCTGTGTTAAAACACCCATGCCTGTGGACAAATCCACAACAACTCCCACCTTTTCTTTACTTCTGAATGCCTCGTGCCCAGCACCCTCAAGGTGCTGCCTTGGCTCAGAGAGCTCCTGGATCATCTGGGTGATGCTCGTTCAAATCCAGGATTTTGGCCTTTTAGCCCCTCCCAGTGCTGACAGCTTTGGTTTTCACACTGGTGAGCCAGGGGAGAGCCTGTTTGTGGTGCCCGTGTGAAGCAGTCACCAGAAGATCACTCTTACATAAATGTTCCTCTTTCAAAGAAAACCTTTCATTTCCAAAAATCTTTTAACTCGTGGCACAAAACTCTCACAAATGCCATTGAATTTTCTGCCCCTGATCTTGGAAACAAAACATGCAGATGCCTGGGTAAGGGGGAGATGGTGCTTGTTACTTCAAATTACTTCAAAATAACAGGAAAGTGTATTTTTAAAAATAGGAAAGAAAGAAAAAAAGAAATATTGCCTTCTCTGGTAGAAGTCTCTACAAATACCCAGGCATCAATCTTTATTTCAGCAGATTCAATGGATGTGGCAGGAAGAGTTATTATATAGCATGGTCCTCCTTTTATTAAAAATAAACTGGGCTGGGGTTTTTCATAGTTTCCTGTGGAGATGCTACAGATTGTTTATGCTGCATCAAGCTAAGAAAACTTTTTATTGGAAGTGGTGTTTCCAAAACACAAACAAAATAACTTCCTGCGTGTTTTAAGAGTTCATCCTGACACGCAGTACAGCTCCAAGATGTGGTTTCACATGGTTTTAGAAATGGTTTGTGGGCAAAGTTTTATTGTCAGGTCTGGCTGGTGAATTTAATTCTGCATGATTAGCAGCACCCACGTTCCTCTCTTACTGAAGCTGAATCTTGAGCAACTCCACTGTAATCAATACTAGACTTTAGCTGTGTTATTTTCCCTGACAGCACGGCTGCATTTCTATTATCTGTCAAAGGCAGCATTGCAGGATTCAAATAGGAGTGGGTTTTGCAAGGCTTCAGCTGTGGTTTTCTCCTGAAATCTTGGCAGAGAAGCCTTTGAGGGTTCTGTGTAAAAAAAAAAAAAAAAGAAAATAAAAGTGCAGATTTTTTGGTGGATGAGAAGCTGGACAGGAGCTGGGCCCGTTCACTCACAGCCCAGAGACCCCCTGTGCCCAGGTGAGCCCCAGCTGCAGAGCCCAGCCCAGCAGGGACCTGGAGCTGCTGCAGAGAAGCCAGAGGAGGCACCAAATGATCAGAGCATGGAGCAGCTCTGCTGGGAGAGCTGGGGGGCTCACCTGGAGAGGAGAAGGTTGGGGTGACCTCAGTGTGGCCTCACAGGGCCTGAAGGGGCTCCAGGAGAGCTGGAGAGGGGCTGGGGACAAGGATGGAGGGACAGCACACAGGGAATGGCTGCCAGTGCCAGAGGGCAGGGCTGGATGGGAGACTGGGAATTGGGAATTGTTCCCTGGCAGGGTGGGCAGGCCCTGGCACAGGGTGCCCAGAGCAGCTGGGGCTGCCCCTGGATCCCTGGCAGTGCCCCAGGCCAGGCTGGACACTGGGGCTGGAGCAGCTGGGACAGTGGGAGGTGTCCCTGCCATGGCAGGGGTGGCACTGGCTTTAGGGTCCTTTCCCACCCAAACCATCCTGGGATTGTACAAACCCCTGCAGTGCTGGTTCCCCTCAAACCCTGCACGTTGCTGCCATCACACATTTGGTAGTTGAGGCTCTCCAGGCTGCTCTTCCAGACAGCTGTCAGGAAAACTCTTCAGTGGTTCAGTCCTCTCCCTCCAGGAGAGCTGCAGGAAGGATTCCTGTTCCCCACATCCAGGTGTGTCTGTGCTCACACCTTCTGTTTAATCCCCAAACACCTCTGTGGCTTTAAATTGTTCCCAGCATTATCTGTGCATCTAATTTTTATTTTTTTTTCGAGGACCACAGAAGTCAGGGAGGAAACCCAGGATGCAGAGTGGCAACATTCAAAACACCCACTAATTCTGGTCCATAATAGAAACATAATCCATGTCATTATGCAGCCCATTTTCCCATCCTTACAGCAAGGATTTGCAATGGAAAGATGCTCCACTGCATTAATCTACCTCTGGCAGGGGCAGTGGAAAGGTTCCACTCCTGGCCTGAATTACTCCTGGCATTAGTGAAGACACACCAGGCGCTGTTTCTGTGGCACAGCACAGGGCAGGGCATCAGAAAAGGATTTATTTTCTGGGAAATTTCTCGAGGAGATGATGCTGCATAGACAAATTCTCCCTCTCCTCTTTGGTAGAATCATTTTTCAGCACTATTAGAGCTCTGTATCTTCCACACTAGAAAGAAAGAGTCGTATTTGTGGTACTTTCAAGCGGGTGTCTGCACAAGTTATATTATCTAATACAGTTGGTTGTTGTTTTTGCTGTTTTAAAATAGCAGCACTGTAAAACATGACCACTGGGCTGTTCTGACATGCCTTGGTTTGGGAGCCAACCCTGAGGGTTACAAACACAGCCCAGCTGAGCAGCAAAGCTTGGTGTTCTGCACCCTGAAACTGGGCTGGCAGTGTTCAGAGACAGCACTGTCCATGTTAATGGGCAAGGGTTGGAAACATCAGGTCAGGGCCATGGGTCACTGCCCAGCAGAGATCCCAGAATGGTTTGGGTTGCAGGGACCTCAAATCCCCCCCAGTGCCACCCCTGCCATGGCCGGGACACCTCCCACTGTCCCAGCTGCTCCAGCCCCAGTGTCCAGCCTGGCCTGGGGCACTGCCAGGGATCAGGGGCAGCCCCAGCTGCTCTGGGAATTCCATCCCAGCCCCTCCCACCCTGCCAGGGAACAATTCCCAATTCCCAATCTCCCATCCATGCCTGCCCTCTGGCACTGGCAGCCATTCCCTGTGTGCTGTCCCTCCATCCTTGTCCCCAGCCCCTCTGCAGCTCTCCTGGAGCCCCTCCAGGCCCTGGCAGGGTCTGAGCTCTCCCTGGAGCTGCTCCTCTCCAGGTGAGCCCCTCAGGTGTGCCAGCCTGGCTCCAGAGGGGCTCCAGCCCTTGGGGCATCTCTGTGGCCTCCTCTGGATTTGCTGCAGCAGCTCCAGGTCCTCATGTAGAGGAGCCCAGAGCTGGACACAGTTCTCCAGGAATTGAAGGAGAATTCTCCAGGACTCTGTCAAGGAGAGAGGGGAACAATCCCCCACCCTGAGCTGTTGGTGACACTCCTTGTGATGTATCCTGGGATAGCTCGTGGCTTTTTGGTGTTGGATGGCTGTTCCCAGCTCCAGCTGGAGTTGGCAGCAGCAGTTCCTGCTCTTCCCTGGCCACTTTGGCTCCCACATTTCAGTGAAACCCGAAGGTCTCCCCCTGCCAGTGCCTGTACTAATTATGGCTGTTCTTAAAATGCCTCCCGTAATTCCTTCTATAAAAAGAATTTAAGGCTTGGTAGGACAAAGCCCAGTAAATCACCCTGGAGCTCAGAGCCAGGAGGGAATGTGTGTCCTTAACCCCCAGGTGCTGCTGCAGTGGCTCATCTCTGCAATTCCAGGGATTTTCAGGGAAATGGCAAATGCTCCTCAGCACCCCAGGCTGGGAGAGAAAGAGTTAAATTCTAAAACCTTACCCTGTAACTGTAAATGCCATTTTTCTTTCTTCACAAATGTAACCTTTTAACATTTATTTTTAGCTTTTACATTAATATATGTAAAAATATTAAAAGCTCTTGTATATTACATTAAAAACTTATGTCAGCTGCCCTGCTTTTTCCTATTTATTAAAACTTTTCAAGCAGTGAAAACATTTTACTTGTTAATGAGGGGAAGACGGAAAATTAATGACATAGAGCTCGGATCTTCCAAGATGTCTCCTTTTAACCATGCAAAACCAGCTCTTTTCCCACACTATGTAGTTTAATTTCTGTGTTAGGGTTCAGTAAGCAAATGCAAATAGATTTAATGATTTGCATCAGTAGATCACTTCTCAGTTTAATATCCTCTGATATTTTGGTCAAGGACTTTTTCTTTGGAAGGCTACTGCTGTTTTGTGGAGGAAAAATATTAATAATGGTGGCATTGTGAGGTTCAAGTAAAGCAGGGGAAATGTATAACTTATTCAAAAGCAGCATCTCCCATTATCTTCTCACTAAGATCATGCAGTGGAAAAAGTTATCAGGGAAAAGACACTTAAGGAATAATTGTGAAATGCAGATCATATTAAACATTTAGTGCTGGTTTCCATCCCACGTCTCATTCTCATTTTCTGTCAAAGCCTTCAGAGTCTGATCAGATTGGCAGTGCTGAGAGGTGCCTGGCCCTGGGATGGGGAGTTGTCTTCTCCTCACCAGGAATAAACAGGAGCTGTTCCACCAGTCCAGGGTTGGGATGGTTTCCTTGGAGCCTGCAGTGTTTGCCTTACTTAAATCCAACTTCCCAAAATTCCTTAGAATGCCTGTTCATGAAATGAAAATAGTTCCAAGGGTGGATCTCTTGCAGATCGACCCCACCAGCTCATCTTTGCTGGTTCTCACTGATTCTGGGTAAGAAATAAATTCCTGATGGCTTTTGAGAAATTTAAACCTGTTCAGTGCACATAAATTCTTCAAGTGACAAACACTCATTATTGCCTGGCTGCTTATTAAAATGGGCACTTGCTGGTGATAAAAACTTTCTGATTGCTTCTCAATTTCTGAATAGCTGTCGTGGTCAGCTGAGCAAGTGAGGTTTGGAGCGTTTCTCAATTTGTTTGGTTAATTGTGACCTTTGAGAGCTTATTGCTATAGGCTGCTGATATATGTAAATTGTCACTTGCACTAATAGATTTCTAAATCGTGTTTTATTTTCCTGTTACTATCATCATAATGTAGATTTAGACACGAAGTCAGAATTGTCTGCAGGCTGTGGCAGAGGACTTTTCCTTCTGCCAGCTCAGAGCAAGAAATAATGAGATTAAGTTAGAAACTTTGTCCTTTAGCTTCCCAGTCAGTTGTTTTCCTGTCATTTGTTTTTCCTGTGCTTTATTGATGCCCGTCCCCCTGGCTTTGTCATCCCACAGTTGGGTTTTGCTTGTGCTCAGGTGATGATGATGAACAGCCTCTCTGAGTATCCTGCTGCTGGCGATGCTCCATCAGTGTCACAGCCCGCCAGGGTGCAGGACTTTATTGGTTCATAGGTGCTCCCGTGCAGCTGCTGCTTTCACATGTGCACACACACACAGGTTTCATCGTGGAGGGGCTGGGCAGAGCTGCCAGGGTGGTTCCTGTGGTCAGGAATGGTGTCCAGTGCTCCCCGGCAGCGTTTGAGCTGGGAAAATGCTGACTGCTTTCTACTCCAGTGCCGGGACTCTCCCCTGGATTGGGGTGACCCCGAGAGATGGAAAAGTCTCTCCTCCAACCCGTGCCTTCAAAGAAAGACTCAGCAGTCCTCTGCTGTCCGGTCTCAAGGTTGTTTATTGTTGTTTATCTAAAAGATTCTTCTCCTGAGCTGCTGTGGCCCGTTCAGCAGGTCAGACAAAGGCACACTGCCCTCCCAGGGGCTGCTGCCATCTTTGATATCACACATTCCATGTTCCATGTTTATTCTTTTCCCCCAATGCCCATCATCTATATTGAATGGTGACTTTCTGCTCTAAACCAATCTGTGAGTGCCAACATCACCAAAGACATGGAGGCTGGGAAGGAGAAAGGAGGAGGACAGGGCACACCCAAATCCCTCCATCTTAGAACCCCTGACCCCCATGGACAAAACCTGGACCCCTGTGTACAAGGCTTAAACCCCCCTGTACAGCACTCAAAAATCCTTCCTTTCACTTCGTGACTGCTTCTACTGCAATACCTGAACTTGTGTGACTTGTTCTTCCTGCAAGGTTGGTAAATTGTTCCATGGGTCAGATTCAAAGCCACAGGGGTTTCTGGCTGCATGCCAGGGTCTCAGATGCTTCTGACCTGGGTCTGGAACATCCAAGAATGTCTGAGGGACATTCTGGGTTCCGACACTCCAGGAGGAAAGCCTGTCCAGAATTTGAGGGAAAACATTCCAAAAGATGAGGTTTTTTTTCCACATTCATAGACCCACACGAGTAAATATCTTGATATCAGGACCAAGCTGGTATGCTGCCTACCTTAGGAAAATTTAGAATCTACAGGTTGTCCATCCAGATTGTTTATCTGGGCAATAAACTCATATTCCAAGTCTTTTATTTTGGGCATTGAAATCACTGAAAGGCCTTGAAAGTTCCCTTTAAGACAGATGCTTTTTTAAACATAATGGAAATATGGAAATGTCTGGATTGTTCCTAAGAGTGGGATCGGGTAGCTGCCCAGGAGAACAAGTCTCCCTGGAAGAGTGGTGGTTCCTGGGTTGGGAACATCAAAAGCATTGCTGGTGCTCCCTGGGAACACTCATGGCCAAGAGACCTGTGCACTTATTGCTGTGTGAAGCATCATGGAAGGACACCAGGGTTTTGATGGTCACCAGGCACAGAGCTCCTGGGATAGAGGGTGCTGTAGGAAACCATGGAATCACCATCCCTGAAAGTGTTCCAAAACCATGTGGATGTGGCACTTGAGGGCAGGGTTTAAAGGTGAACGTGGTGGTGCTGGTTGATGGTTGGACTTGATGATCTTAAAGGTCTTTTCCAGCTTTAACAATTCTGTGGTTCTTTGATTTTATTAATATATAAAGTACAACTGTGCTGACCAAAAACTTTCAGCTGGACAACTAGACTAAATATCCTGGTGTGGAGATGGCTGGATAAGTGGGCAAAGGAGGATGGAAAATATTTCCTGCTTTATTTTCTAAGCTCTTCAAGTTCAATGATCTGACTTGGGGGAGGAGTTGTGGGAAGTTTAAACACTGTGTGAAACTTGGCCATAAATATAAATCAGCTCCTATTAAGGCAATTTGAGCTGTAATACCTCAATAATTTGCAAGTAGTCATTCTTCACGCTCCTGAATGTTCTTCACCTCTGAGAAGAGTTTGTTCTAATTTTAAATGGACACCTGAAGAATATAGAAAATGTCTTTCTGTTTGTACCTCTGGAATTCCAAAGTCACACTGGCCTGATCATTGCACCATGGGCTGTCTTGGCTCTCTCCACCTCTACCTGAATTCTTTGGAACAGCCTGGTTTTCTTTAATTTCTTCTGCTCATGCTAGCTGGGGTGACAAACCGAGGTGGGTGCAGTTGTTTGTGGGGTTTTTGTTGATTCCTTGAATATTTTGGGAGGTTTTTCTGCCTTTGCTGCTGTGGTTGTGTTAAAGCAGATCCCGTTTTTCCTGTGGGTCATGGCTGGGATCACCTCTCAGCTCCTGTAGGTCAGAAGTTCTCTGCAGGCTGGGTAATATTGCTTGTGACTCTGAGCTTGTCCAGATGCTCCTCGCTGATGCAGAAATCCTCTGGGCTTTGAGATTTATGTCCCAGTGTGGAACAGAGGATATCCTCAGGGTTGGGATAGCGTGTCCCGCTTCCTGCCTGTTCTGGGAAATACGTCTTGGAATTCTTTCTCGTAGGACTTGCAGCAAAACAAAAGCAGACAGGAACAAGAAAAACCTTCCTGGTAGGTGTGGTTGCCAGTGCGTGCAGGTAATTTGAAAATGAACAAGGAATCTGTTGTCTGAAGTGAGGATAAATCACAGTAAAAAGATGTCAAGTGGCCAAAAAACAACCCCCGGGTATAACGAAGCTGAAGGACAGCAAAAATACACGTTTTTGATAACACTTTTTATTTGCTGATAGCGCCGTGTTCACATCTGGGATTGAGGCAGACTGAGCTTCCCTCTGATGCGGATCTAGAATATTGAATTCTTTTACAGGCTACAAAATTGCTTGTACAGTAAAATTTCACACTTTGAAAGCAGTGTCACCCAAACAGTCGCTTTTAGGGATTTTTAGTACTGAAGATTTGCTGGTTTTTTTGTCGTTGTTTGATATTTTGTAACTTGTACAGGAGTGGCAATGAAGGGCTGCTTGGGTTGGCTTTAGCATCTGCATCACTAAAGGTACTGCTGAATTTTATTATTTACTTGTTGATATTTATTCCAAAAGCTTGCTGCATCTTAATTCTTAGTTTTGTGGAACTCTTGAAAAGAGCCATCAGAATGAGCACTTATTTAGTGATTTATTACATATTAGCATTGCAGAAAGAATGAAATAAATCCTATTGATTCTTCCACTTCTTTGCACTACCTTTTTGCTTTGTCTGCATTCACATTGTAACTTTGTCTTCACTCCATCCATTTCTTTCAGGTCTATCACTTGTTATCAAAATTCCATAGCAATTAGGATGATTTGTGACCAGGGGAACTCTAACTCACACAACTGCAGGCTCTGGCAGAGTGGCCCTGGCAGAATTGGAAGGTCTGCTTTGTTTTGGGCTGCAGAAGACACATCTGTGAACATTAATTGGGAAATACCTTTTTATTCACCCAGCACTTCTAAATTGGGAGTCTTGTTAAGGAATGCCTTCCCATCTCGAGTGAACATGACTCGTTATCTCAGTATATTTTTCCTGCTTTTCAGAGGTGATTCTTTTCTCTGGCAGCTTCTGAATGTTCAACCAAGATAAAGTTGTGAAATGTTGTTTGTTGTGCAGGGAAAACACCCATCCTTCTCCTGGTGTGAAGGCATTTCTGGAGCCTGAAAGGAGAAGGAAATATCTTTTCTTTTGGAATAGGAGTAAAATTGATTCCAGAAAAAAAAAATTAGTATTTTTGGAGGAGTTTATTTTTCAAGCCATAGATATTAATGTAATGCATGGCTGGAGGCCTCCATTCATGGAGCAGCTTTCAGGTCCCCAGTAATGGAACAGTTAAATTATGCCACAGTTGACCTCACAAAAGTCCCTGAGCTCTAAGGGGAGGTTGAAATCTATCCAATGTCCTTTAGCTTTGTTCTGAAAAACCTCATTTAAGGTGAAGCCCTCTTTGGTTTGCAAGGGCTGAAGCAGCACAAACGCTGCTCTGTTTGCAAGATGCAATATTTAGCCATAATGCAGATGCCTTCCCTCGTAATGGATGTGAATGGACCTCACATGAATGCCAATGAATGGGTGGAGAAAAATTAAGCTGCTGTTTGCTGCTGTTATTGAATGTTTTACAACAGAATTGCTGCCAGTTGTGTGAGGTCAAGTGTTTGACATCAGCTCCGATGCTGCTGGAGCGTGGGTTTGGATCTTTGTGTACCGAGAAAAAGTTTCCCATCTTTATTGTCTTAAAATACCTTCAAGGATAAGAAACTGCCTGGAGCTTGTGGCTTCAGGGTTTAGGAATGTTGGTGTGTAATGATGAGGGGAAAGAGTTGATGGCAGGGTTTTAAAAAGGTATAAATATACAGCCAGTTGTGTTAATGAGTGTCCTTACTGAAGATTTAAGCTCATACACTTTTTTAGTGTTTTTCTCCTGTAACTGAGCACATTCCAGTGTGTTTTATTTGAGCTGCTTTTGTTCAGGCATCTTAGAATCAGAATCCCAGGGTGATTTGTGTTGGAAGGGACCCCAAAGCTCATCCTGCTATGGGCAGGGACACCTTCCACTGTCCCAGGTGCTCCCAGCCCCAGTGTCCAGCCTGGCCTTGGGCTCTGCCAGGGATCCAGGGGCAACCCCAGCTGCTCTGGGCACCTGTGCCAGGCCTGCCCACCCTGCCAGGGAAGGATTTCTTCCTAATCTCTAATCCAAGCCCACCCTCTGTCAGTTCAGAACTGAGTTGTGCTTAGAAGCACCAGGGTTTGTGCTGAGGAGCAGCGAGTGGTGCAGGAGGGGCACAGGAGCCCTGGGAAATGGAGCAGCAGCAGCAGCAGCACATCTCCCTGGGCAGGACAGTCGTGGCCCAGCCAGCACTGCTGGGGTTCCTGCTGTCAGACCTGCGTGGAATTTCCCTGGAGCAGTGTGAGCATCCCAGTCTGCCTCTGTCCCTGTGGCAGTAGCGACAGGCTGGAGGTGTCTGTGGTCAGCCTTCATCCCTTGTCTTCCCCAGGTGCTGGAGGGGAGCAGGAGGAGACTGCAGGGCAGCTGAAACAATTTCCAGGGAGAGGGGAATGGTGGGGCATTGCAGGGAAGGAGCAGTGATCTGTCAGGGTGAGCTGGAATCCAGCCCTGGCTCCTTTGGGCTGGGCTGGGAGGGTGGGTGGCAGGTGGTGGCAGTCCTGGAGGAGAGGGGACGTGGGGAGTCCTGTCCTGTCCTCTGCAGGGAGTGGCACCTCACCTGGGCACTGTCATGTGTGATACTCGTGTGGCATTCGTGCTGAGTTTGCTCGCTCAGCGTTAATTTTGGGGTGGCAGTGAGTGAGCAGTCGGTGTGTGACACCACAGGAACAGCGAGGTGGGTGCAAAACACCTCTCAGAAATGGGGCCTTTGTTCACCTGGGACAGCCGTCTGGTGTAGTGGATGCAAAACTAGGATTATCTTCATCATCATTGCCTTCCCCAAAATCCTTGCGCTGGCACAGCACAGGGCTGGTTTTCCCAAATGGAAGAGGTGATTTTTAGGGCATGGAGCTGCACGTGGCCATGCTGGGAATGAGTCCCTATAGCTCCCGGGCTGTGTGGCTAAAATGTCTCCTGAAAATGTCCCTGTCCTCCTGGAAGTTTCAAGCAGTGCAGCAGGACAAACACCCCCTCCGTGTACAGTAGGAACTGTTTTGTGAGTATTCTGAACTTTTTCTCTCCATATTTACAGCTTTGTGCTTGAAAGAGGGTTGAATATTGACCTAATTTGTCTTTTGAAAGGACACAGAGTTTTGCTGGAATACTTATGCTATTGGGGTAGACAAATGCAGGTACTATTCCTTTGGTAGCCGCTGCAGAAGGTTGATGTGCTCTAAGATTTACTGTGCATCACCTTAGCCATCATTCCCATAAGTATTAATTTTAACTCCACTAATAAGAAACTGAACAAAAGTGGAATTATGAGTTCAGTAGTATTCTATGAAAGGTCAGTTGTTAAAAAGGCAGAGTCTGACATTCTGTGAAAAAGGTGCCTTCATTAATCATCCTGATAGGATAGCATAGGCTATTCTTGACCAATACCCACCATCCTGGCTGTGCAATGTGCTGAATTCCGTGTAGAAAAACAAGGATTAGGTGAAGAAATGCACAGTGACCGTTTTTTTTACTGCTGTAACATTGCTATTTCTTTATTCAAAGCATAGAAAAATGAATGGAGACGCTTTTATTAGGCAGACTGTCACAATTTTAAAAGTTTGTTAATTTTATAGAATCATACATTGTTTTGGGAGTAATATTTAAATGCACAGTCTGTAAGAATATAAATGCAGTAATACCAAACACCAATATTAATGCAATTTATAAAGTATTTATGACCTCTTAGAAGAATTTTCTTATTATGTTGTTTAAATATGCAGTTTTGCTTCACAATAATTCATCTCTGTAAATCCTGAACGATTACTCCTGTATGAACCCAGCAGTTTTAATTGCCACGTAAAATGTTTTCCTGGGTGAAATTATTATATTGAATTGTTTGTGTGTTTTTCCTTGTCCACCACAGTGATGGCAATTTGAAAGTTAATACAAATTATATAAATTATTAAGCACAGGCCTAGTGGAACATTAATCAGGAGAACATCTTTATTGTGACCGTTCCTGACAGATTATGTTCACCATGATGCCCATTAATGCACTGCATTGTGAGAGCCCATGTCCATTACAGAATCCCCTTTGTTGCCAGTGTCAGGTCTAATTCAGGGCAGCAAATCTCAGGCCAGGTTGAATATCTTTTGGATATTTGATGGGAAAATGCTCTTTGGGAAGCGAGGGGCCTCACCTGTTTAATTCTCTCCAAGTTGTTAGCCTGTGTAGCAGACACTGTAAAATGCAAAGTCTGCAGTAGTCTTTTTCCCTTTAATGTCATAATTTTGCATAATGGCTGTTTGTGCTACATTGACTAAGTCCATGGATTGCTTAACATAAGTGATTACATTTTCCTTTGATTATAAACTCCCTCCATTAGAACTACTGTACAAAAACTTGTAAATGATTTGTTGTTCAAGCTTTCTACTTCATTAGCTCCAACCCACACTCTACAAGAGTCGTTGTCTAAGAGTTACTAATATTTGTAATGAGCTGTATAATATGGGCCCTTTTACTAAATTTAAAAACAGATGGTATCTGTTAACAACAGTTTATCATGCAAATTGAACCCTGGCAGAAATTCCTCTCAGTGGTTGCGTTGCTGTAGGCCAAATCCTGGTGTCTTGGTTGGCTTTTTGATGAAATGGCAAGAAGGAATAATTGTTGTTTTTGGCGCTTGTGACAGATGCAAACTAACCATGGTCAAAAGTCCCTGAGAAGTCAAAACTCCAGATTTTTCCTCTGGTGAAAGATTCAAGTTTCCTTTCATGCCTTTAACATGTGCTTTAAGGTTTACTTACTTACTTCAAAATTTACTTTACTTACTTCAAAATTTGCAATTTTTGCACATCCTGGCAGGTTTTAGAGCTCTGTACCTGTAATTTCTCTCATTTAAGCCACTGAGCAGCTGTGAAGGAGAATTTCCTTCTTGTGAGGACTTGCACTTATTGATCTCAACAACTGGAAAGATCAGAGGATGTAATATACACATTCTTCTGGAAACTTTGAAAACAAGGGGAAAATTGGCTCACATTACACCAGCAGTTCTGAAATTTTACTCTCAAAAAAATCCTCTTGCATGGTTTGTTTGTTGCTAATCCTGCATGGGAGAAGACTTCAAAACTGAAGTAGAGTGAGGAGTCTGCTTGTAAATTTGTAAATATACTCTTGTAATACCAATTTTCACCTTCAAATTCTGAATTTTGTTTTTTTTTTTTTTTTTTCAATGTGAGGTGTTCTGAGTGCTTGAACTTCTGTTTTTGGAAGAATACAGGGTCAGTCTTGTCTTTGTGTGCTGGAATTAATGCTGAGAAATGGCAAAGTCTGATCCCTTGGCTTCAGTGTTCTGCAGTTTCTCATTGCTGTTGGTGAACAGTAATTGCCAGGATGATCTCACTTTTCCCACTGCCCATCCCCTCCATTTGGGAAGAGGCATTTTGCCTGATCAGCCCCTTTCCTGCATTCCCAGCCCTTTTTTCTCTGGAAGGGCAGAGAAGGATTTGAGATGTGCCAGGAGCCAGGGAAAATAGAAGGAACCTTTTAGTTTTGTCAAAGGAAATGCTGGATATTCCCAGCCAGGAGGGTCCATTAAAGCCAGGACTGTTCCCATATGGAGAAGAGCATGGCAGGTGAGCAGAGGAGGAATTTTTGGAGACCAAGCCTAGTGTAGGTTGGAAGTGACCCCAGGGAAGAGGCCCTGAAGAGAGGAATCAGTTTATCAATTTATACTTGAGCTGATCTTTCTATTCTAGCAGAATCTCATGTGAATAACCATCCAGCTTTCCTTCACCAGGCAGCAGGTTGGGCACTTGTCATTAAATAGCACAAAAATCATCTTGATAAAGTTATCTGCACGCAATTCCAGGATAAAGGAATTTATTTAGTGGCAGACTCTTGGTCCACGAGTGCTAAAATAAACACCTGTTGAGGCACAGCCATTCCTTGGGGAAGGATTTAAACCTACAGCCCCTTGTCCCTAAGACTGACTTAGGTAAACCTGAGGCTCATAATGGCTTGAGCTCATTACTAAATTATGGCTATTTAGTGGCTTATTTAATAATTTGTGGTCCAAATCAATTGTCAAGCTCATGGTGCACTGCAAAGGTGCCACACCCTGCAGAGGTGGTGGGAGCTCCTCAACTCCTCCATTTGATGTGGTTTGTTCAGCTCAAGGGATGGCTGCTCTGACCCGTTGGGATGTCCTTCTTCTGCTCATCCACCTCCACCCGTGATTTGTCTCAGCTTTTTTTGGTTTATGCTGTTTTTTAGTGCTTTTTGGTTGGCTTACATCTCCTTCCTGCCCTTCTGGAGAAGGGCTGAGGTGGACATGGCTGGTTTATTCCCACCACCCACAAATCAGAAGGTTTGAGACCCTTGGAGGAGGGGTGAGCCACCTAAAACAGTGTTAGTGAAATTAAATGGTTACTTTTGGACCAGCATGAACAGCTAGGGCAGCCCCTGCCTGTGGCCACTGTGGCTTGGAAGATGTTTTGCATCTCTTTGTGTTCCCCTCGCCCTTTTTGCTGAAATAAATACAAAATAGGTGCTGTGGTGGGTGCTGTGCTCCTCCTGGGCCCCCCAAAAGTGGAGGAGCATCTCTGCTGTGGAAAGGGGGCCAGGCCCAGGCTCCCTGCTGGAAAAGCAGGGAAGCAGGCAAGCCTATTCCGTGAATAAAAATGGGAAATGCATTGAAGTCGAGATACAGTATCTTTGTAGTAATAAAAGCAGTAGTACAGATTTACTGGGGAAGGAGTTTTAACTGTAATACTGTGGAATAGTGGGTTATTTTGTGTTCAAGAGCTACATTTATCACAAAAATGATGATATACAAATCACTTCCATATCACAAAATGTTCTTGGTCAAAATTGGCTTGAGGCAAGTGATATCTTCGAGTAAACAGTATATGAAGACCATATCTTAAAATGATAGATCACCTAATTTTGTTCTGACAGAGGTTTTTGCTGCAACAAACATCTGTCACTGAAATACCAATTCAGAGATATGGAAGCCAAATTGTGGAGGTTTTCCAGTGTTTGCCGCTCCTAACTTAAGAACGCCACTGTTAGTCCTGCAGATTTTTGGAGATAGGAGGCAGCTCGTGGGTTTAACAACCTTCAAGTATTTAGTTAAGTGTTTTAAGAGGTGGAAGGGTCTCTAAATGCAGATTAGCAACCTGGGAAGGGCTTTGGACCTGTGGGAGAGAGGGGAGTCTCTTAATGCAAAGGGTGTGAGTCCTAAACACATCTGACCTGCCCTTTGAAACCAAATTTCTGACCCTGCTCTACACCTGAATATCAAATAATCATCAAAAATTGAAATTTTGTCTCAAGCATTTAGAGACGGGATTAAATTTTATTTGGAGGAGGGATGTGAAGGGTTTTAATGCAGTAAAAATATAAATATCTATTGAAATACTTCTGTTTCAGTGGAAGCTATTCGTTTGTGTCTAGTTAGCAGCTAAAAAAACTAAACAAAAATTGCAAATCACTACTGAAGTGAGTTTTTAAGTCTACTTTGGGTTGACTTGCGGTAGGAAAATGAAATTTGGCTCCAAACTGCCACCATTCTGTGATATTTTGCAGACAGGATGAAATGGCAAATACCAGGTCCTTGGAGGAGGAAAGCACTTACTGGTCACGTCAGAAATCCTTCCAAGTTTATTATTATTATTATACATCCCATATTTTAGCCTAATTACTTTCAACCCCATTGATGTTCCTTTAACCCTCTGTTAACAAGAACGTCCCTACCTCTGCAATCACTCGGGTCTCATTTAAATACATATAAATACAATATAAATATGCAAATATATAATTTTAATATATTTTTTAGTCCTTTTAAATGGTGCTGTGATCAGATCCGAAGTCAAAAGGATCTGTAAGAGCTTTTTTTGCTCCCCAAATACACATTTTAAGTTATTTGAATTTCTCTAAGTAAAGCTGTGTTTAAGTCACATTCATCTGGCTTAACTTCATGTGGAAAATGGAAGCCAAATTCGAGTTTGGCAAACTAGAGATAATAAACAAGGCAGGCCCTGGACTGGAGTTTTTTCCTGTGTTAGCAGTCTTTATGATTGCTTCATGGTTTTGTTGCAGGGTTTTAAATGCACACTTCACGTGCTCCTTTTTGGGTGCGCACTAATCTAAATTAATAAAATAATAATAATAAAAGTTGATAAAATGGTAGTAACCACTCCACGAATTCAAGCTGTTGTAAGAATTGCTGCAAGTTTGGGGATGCTAATACTCAAACTAGTGGGTTTCACAAGAGCTTGTCCAAAAATTAATGAATTCCCTTGGAATTACTCATCATCTAAAGCACATTCTGAGGTCAGATGGCACAGTGGAGGAATTAAAAGTGCTGCATGTTCCCCTTAAAGAGTATAAAAATATTAATCCATTTTCCACCAAAAAAAAAAAGAAGGAATGAACAAACAATAATTTTTATTTCTTTATTCCTGTAGTTTTCTGATCAACCTCGTCCACCTAATCAACACTGCCACCTGTGTTAATTCAAGTTACTGTGTCGGGACTGGTTTGATTTGGCCCAAAGGCTGAGGAGCTCTTTGCTGCTCAGATAACTCTGTCACATTCCGTGAGGTGCCAGTGGAAGGGCATGAGCTCCAGCCCGTGGGGGAAGGACAGTTCCCATTTCCTGGGAGCTGGAGGTGGATCCTGGACAGGCGGCCCTGGGAGGGATGGGAATGGGAATGGGAATGGGAACGAGAATGGGGATGGAGATGGGAATGGGGATGGGAGTGGGAATGGGAATGGGAATGGGAACGAGAAGGGGAACGAGAATGGGGATGGGAATGGGAATGGGAACAGGAATGGGAATGGGAGTAGGGATGGGGATGGGGATGGGAACGGGAATGGGAATGGGAATGGGAACAAGAATGGGGACGGGGATGGGAATGGGAATGAGGATGGAAATGGGAACGGGAATGAGGATGGGAATGGGAATGGGAACAAGAATGGGGATGGGAATGGAAATGGGAACGAGAATGGGGATGGGAATGAGAATGGGAATGAGGATGGGAATGAGGATGGGACTGGAAATGGGATGGAGAAGGGAATGGGGATGGAAATAGGGGTGGGAATAGGAATTGGGATGGGAATGGGAATGGGATGGGGATGGGAATAGGGACAAGAGTTGGAATGGGGACAGGGATGGGAATGGGAATGGGAATGGTCATGTTTTCCTGTTGCTACCATGTGGAAAACATGGACTGGTGTCTCACGAGCAGCTCCTGGTGAAGAGCCAGCGACGCCGAGCACGGGTTGTGCTGTGGGCTGCGGGGAAGGGAGGAAGGGGTTAAAGAATTCATAAAAAATGAAGGATCCTAATATTAAAGTGGGGGGAAAATGTGGGTGAATGACATATTTTTTACACACCTCAACTGTCAACATTTCTAATCAAATCATCCAGCCTTCTTGCTTCTTAAATGATACAAGCAATATTTCCTGTAATAAACACCCCTAAGTCTAATGAGAGGCCCTAAGGCAACTTCAAATGTATGAATTCATTATAATTGAACAACATAATCTGCAGGGCAAAGATTCCTGCTTCCCAGTCTTTTAACTTCGCACGGCTTGGGTGTTCTATGAAAAATGTTCTACATTTTGTTTACAATGTATTGCTGCTATTTGAAGTATTGTATGTTCCTGTAGTACATAAGATGGGGACGCATAATGGAGGAAAAATCAAGGAGGCAATCTTTCATTTTGTTCTGGTATGAAAAATTCAAAAGACTGAAAACTCACCCAGAGAAATTTTGCAAGCATATTATTTTCCGATGTTTCGATCAATTTGTCTGTCAACCATGCTGAGAGGTGGAAGGGGCCAGCAAAAGCAATTTAGCTTGTGAGGTCCAAAATAGAAATGTTTTAGGAAACCTTGTCACACATTATTTTTTTATATGAGAACCGCTGTGTTTTTTATTTGCTAGTCATATTATGAAGAGAAATTGGTATCAATCATCTAAATCACCTATGAATATCTGATATAACCGTTACTTTTGTGCATATAAATAAGGCGAAAAAAATATTTAAATGAAGCTTTTAAAGCGTAGCAAAACCTTTGGGTAGACAACAGGCTCCCCACTCAGGTTTTCCCATCTAAAAAATATCCTGTGCGTTTTAATTGATTGTACCCAAGTGACATCATAGTGAATCATCTTGCATATGAACATATTGACCTCTCTGTGCCTTTAATTAAGCTCTGATTGCTGCACGATAAGTTTGCTGTGGATTGATAGGTGTGCCAGCCCATGTTCAAACTCGATGCTCTGCATGTGTACAGGGCTGGGGAAGGAGCATCTGTGCAGGAGGGAGATTAATTCCCTCATTTGGGGCTTCCTATTTGTTTATATGATAAATTCGGCTCCTGTCACTCGTGAAATCTTGTCAGTGCAGCTGAAAACTGCAAGTTTGGTGGTAAACAGCAGGTTTGGTTCAGTCTCTTGCCCGGTGCACTTTGCTGGCACTGGAATGTGGTGGTTTTGGAGGGATGGAGAGAAGTTCAGATGCTGTCACCTGCTGGACTGGAAGGTGGCTGGGGGAGGGAGGTTTCCACAGGCCCAGGAGGGTGTGTGGTCACTCAGCTGAAGGCAGGACGTTGATAAGGCAAAGACTGGGTGGTTTGGGTGCCTTTATTGCAGAAGTGACACTTTTTGGGCAAATGCAGGGACAGGCAGCTGTGGAGTTGGTTGTTGAGGGCGTTGAGTTGGCCATGAGGAGAGAGAATGGGAATAAAACAATGGAGTGTTGAGTGAGGGAGAGGTTTTGGAGGAAGCAACAGAGATGCATTTGGGGGTTGAAAGGATAATTGGAGTGGTGAAGGAATGGGGCTTTGTCAATATTTTTGAGATGTATGAACAAATGTCATATAAAATTTTGGTAGAGCAAGTAGGATGGTAGATGAAACTTCAGCACTGAGAGTGTGATGGGCCTGGGTTCATCCAGACTCAGCAGTGTCAAGGATGACACTTTTTTAGGGGAAAGGTTGTTTCTAAAGGAAAGCTGGAGAACTGCTTCTAATCAGAGGAAGCAACAGGAGATACCTGAAGAGCAGAAAAGAAAAGGGAGAACAGGAAAACAACACAGACACGGGGTCTGATTTTTGGTGTTGTCCTGAGCAGGGCCAAGAGTCAGACTTGATCATGCTGTGGATCCCTTCTAACTCAGGATATTCTATAATTTGTTTTCCAGTATTCTCTGAGCAGCAAGCCATGAGTCAGGACTGTCTCTGGACCAGCTGGGTCAGCAGTGTCCCTCACGGAGCAGAATCCCATTATCCTGCTCCTAACGGGAGATACAGTGGCAATTGTGTCTGTTCCTTGCTGACACCCTCTGGCACTCAGGGCTGGTGGTGACACTCTGAGCGTGCTCCTTAATGGCTGAGCTTTTCCAGTTGTTTTGTGTCTGGAATCATCTCATCCTGGTTGTTTATAGCCCTTGATGTCTCAATCTCTGCAGCCTTCTGATGTTTATATCCTTTGTCATTTTTCGCTGCCTCTGGAGGAGCCCCCGAATGTCGCTGGCTCTCAGGACCTGTGGTAGAGATTGCTGAGAAACCACCCAATTATTGCTGCTGCCTTGTGATCAGAGGCTCGTGCTGTTAGGGATGAAGACAGCCCACCTCCTCTGTTGTGCACTTTAGCCTGGGCTTTGATTTTCCCAAGGGCAGGCTTGCTGCAGCTCCCTTTGAGAGGCTGTGCTGTGGCTTGGCAGATCCCTGTCACCCCGCAGCCTCTCCCAGAGTGTCAGGCTGTCATTCCAGGCTCCCTTATATTTACTTACCTAATTCATGCTCCTTGATCATTGGAGATTGTGCATTTTGAAGGATATAAACTGTTTAATTAGCACTTTTACCTCCTGTTGTTTAACATTATGTGCTGCACGTAGTGTCATGTGAAGCCTTGTATGTTTATTTAATTTTCTCTTAGATCAGCTCTCGCAGCTTTGATAATCTTTGCTCTACAAGTTGGAACTTTCCAGAATAAATGGATCGCTCCAAACCAAAGTCCCATGCAAGTGGTGGAGGAAGATGTACAGTGTGAGCCAAATAGGATGGTCTTTTGGTTGGGGAAGATTAAATTCAAGATGATTTGCTAGGGAGGGCTGTGTAGTTATTTGTAGTTTGTGTCAGGGGTGGGGATTTACAGCTGGTGTGATAAATTTATATTCTTCAAAATAGATAGGCTGTATTTTCCCTATTCCCAACACACGGATGTGAGCGTTGCAGTGGGAAACAGAAATTTTAGTGCTTTTAATATTATTTGTATTGTGCTTTAGAACAGTTTTGCTTTTTTAGTAGAACATTCCTCTAACAAATCAATACTGTAGAACTTCAGTTTCGTAGAACTTTATTTTTCTTTCACATGTTTCCACTTGTGGTATTAGAAATTTCAACATCCTGGAATTTCAGAGATTGCAAATGGTCTCTCAGTTTCTGATAATTTAGGCATCACCTGAAACACCTTCAGGTTTTCCTACCCATATGTTAAAGCTGCTGTTTTATCTGAGAAAACCCTTTACCAGTTTCCTTTTGGGCTCAAACTGGTGTTTTGTAAACTTCACTGGTTTCCTTTCATGGGCAAAAAAATGGATGGGATAAAGCCTTTGTGGAACAATCTTTAAAAAAAAATAAATAAAACAACCCTGTAGCCTAAAAGTGTTTTAGGCCAGGTTGGACAGGCCTTGGAGCCACGTGGGATAGTGGAAGGTGTCCCTGCCATGGCAGGGGTGGCATGGGATGAGCTTTAAGGTCCACTCCAACCCAGACCAGTCTGGGGTTCTATAAACAACTCACAGAGCTGCAGAAATGCTTTCAGAACTACATCGTTAATACAATTCTTTTGGTTAAGGTTGGGCTCTAGGAGCATGAGAGATGTTTGGGTGGAAATGCGAAGCCAATGAACTGAAGGCAGGGATTTGATCTTCACCTCTGTCCTTGTTGCCTTGGGCTAAAAGGCAGATGTGTGAAAGAGCAGCTTCAGCAGTGATGCAGAGATGCATTTGCTTGGCTCCAAGTGTTGAGGTCGTTGTGTTCAGGGTGGAACTGCTCAAGGACCTGATTTCTCCTTGGCTCAGTTTCCTGCACGTTGCATTACCAAGTTTTGGTTCTGCTCTTGCAGGAACTCTTTGACTTCTGTCAAAGAAGTCTTATCTCCTTTCTCATGGCATTTCATGAATATGAAGGGCTAAAATATCGAATGTTTGACAGTTTTTAATTGGAGGAAAACAAAATTTTGCCTTTCTGTCTCCACCGTCTGGCAGGAAGCAGGAAGTTTTCTGCTGGGCATTGCAAGAGAAGAGCTCCATGGAGCTCAAATTTCCGTTTTCCGTGCATGATTTTTTTTTTTTGCCTTAGATTTTGTTTTGTTTTTACAAAATATTGGTTTATTGAGAGATGTGTTACCCTCAATTGACATATTGACATTTCCAGGAACTGTGGTTATTGTTTTGAGAAATACAATCCTACACTGACAGATTCCTATCATTATTTGGAACCGTTGCTGAGGGTTAGTGAGACAAGTCTCATAAATAATGAAAGTGAATCATATTGGGGAGAACAGCAGCGAGGAGCAGCACAGGGGAGTGCTGACACCAGGTAATTTTTGCTCGCCGTGACATCACGCAGCGCTCGTGTCACACGCCGTGGTGGGGACAAGGACTCGCAGGGCTGGGTAATTAACTCGTGTCACTAACTACCTGCCCGAGTCATTAACAGCACAGGGCACAACTGGGCTCACTCTCCTCCCCTCCCAGTCCCCCCCAGAGCACCAGACACAAATGCACAAGTGCAAGAGATGCACTTGAACCGGGAATATTTCTCCCCTAACCTAAATTCTCTCAGCCCGTGGTTTCCCTGACTTTATTATTTGACAGCTGGGAAGAAGTTTCACACTGGACTGCATCTGATTTGCAGTTTTACAGGGAGCAATTGGCAGCCAAGGTAAAAAAAAGGAGAAGCAGGGTTGGTTCTGAGGAGTTACATAAGGCAGAGGCTCATCAGCCAAAGCGGGGCTTGACCTGGATTTGGGACGCGTTTCTCAAGTTAGCAGAGAGCTCTAATTAACCTCCTGTTAGAATCAGGGAAATCATTTCATTTATTCTCAGGTAACAAATTTCTCCCTGCTGTTATTTCTGGAAGCAGGTGAGTTTAATATCAAATGCCCTTTGCGTGCCAGAGATGTGTTTCCATTATTATTTCACCTTATTCCTGCAACGCTGGTGCCCCTGTATGTGCTGTGAAAATGCCAGGCTAGAAGAGAGCCTAACATACATTGCCATAATTATTTTAATGAGAGAGAATGGAGGAGATGCTTCTCTGCCATCTGTCAACAGACAGCAGTCATGGCTCAGGCTGGACTTTATTCCCTTACAAATTGTTCTTCAGTTCTGAATACTGAATTCTCTATTACTTCTTCTAGGTCAACAGCATTTATAATCTTCCCTGGTTCTCTGTGAAGTCTACAAATTATGTCTCCAAAGCTGCTCATTAATTTTGTGGTGTGCAGCTGAAGCTCCCAGCGTGTTACCTGCTGCTCCCCTGCACTCACCTGCCTCCCCAGCATCACACCCACACTCAGAGGGGACCAATGGGTGGCACGAGCACCTGGGCCACTTCCTAACGTGGAAATCCCATCGGCAGTAAATGTTCTGGGAAATGGGGAGGGTGCTTTGAATTCATTCAATTCATCTCTCACAGGGCTCTTATATTTAAGAAAGAAAAGCCCCTCTAATGCAGTTTGCTGGCAGGTGGTTGGAAAACCTGAGGGAAAGGAGGACTGGCAGTTTTTAGATTTTTCCATACAATTATTCTCTGGACTGTTTTTACTGTTACTTTAGTGGCAAGGAATCTGTTTCGTACAGGATTAGTAAAAGTCAACAGTTCTCTCCACCCACAGAGCAGCTGCCTCAATGCTGCTGTAGTGGTGCCAATATGAGATCCCATCACAGCTACTTGATTTTTTTTAAATGAGATTTATAAATAGCCAAAATTAGGACTTTAGAGTAACATTTGATGGCTTTGGCTACGGTTTTGGTTGACCTTTATTTACATTATCCTTCAATATTTGCCTCTCATTAATCTCCTCCACTTAATACATAAAAATGGCCTTGACCTGAGCTGTGCTTTAGCTCTGCTCCAAATAACAGGAAATAACAACAGAAATTCTTCTCTTTTTTAATATCTCCTCCTTCACTTTACTATATGGACCCAGCTACAGGTAAATTGAGAAGAATTTATCATGAAAAGCCCAAAACTTCCAAAATATGTCAAGGAATACGACCATTCCCTCCTCTGTCTTCCATCCTTTACATCAGAGAATCAAGTGGCAGAAATATGATATTAAAAATATCACAGCGTTCCTTAAATATTTTTGAAAACTTTATTTCATACATTTTTTGTACCCCTGTTCCTGTTTGGAATGAGGCTGTGATGGTTAAAGTAATGTAATTTGCATTGGAAGACTTGGTGGTATTGATACATCTCAAAATTCTCACCCAGCCTAAGACCAGTTAATATTTCTTCGTAACTTCAGTTTACTGGGTGAAGAATAAAAAAATAATATAAAAGAACCAGTGAAGCCAAAGTCTTACTGGTTTGGTTTTTTGCTAAATCTACAAGTTTTGCAAAGTGAAACTGGAGCTGGAACATTATGGAAAAGAATTATAGAATCCCAGACTGGTTTCTGTTGGAAGGGACCTTCAAACTCATCTTGTTCAGCCCCCTGACATGAGCAGAGACATCTTCCACTGGAGGTTAAAATTAAAAGTTTTTAAATGAAAACTTTTTAAAATATACATAAAAATCAGTGTTCCAGCTGTTCAGTTTTATATTTGCCTTATTTAACCACAGTTAAAAACAAAACTAAGACACACATTTATTATAAATCCAGATTAGCATGGGCTGCCTTGAGCAATCCTGTTGTGTTTCGCTGCAGTTTGAAAACCAGGCAATGGTGACACGGGTTTGGTTTTTTATTTTAACTTTCTGGTTCTGAACTGTGAATCTTTTTCTCCCTTGCCCTGCTCAGGCACTACAAATCAGCCTTCCCATAGACTGTGTGATATTAATCTCCGTGGGGCGGACACCTCAATGCAGGTGCTATAGCTCTTCCCCTCCTCCAGTTATTTCAGGTTTTAATCTCACTTCCTTTGATTTATTTACTTATGTCATGTGGAATGTGTCTGGCTTCTTGCCCTCTCCCTGCTTCCCCTCTTGTACACACTGGGTGCCTCCTGGCAGTTCCATTGTTGTGAGCAGCTCTGGCTGCTGCTCCTCGGGACGCGCTTGTTTGCCGTCGTGTTCTGCCGTGATGAATTTCCTGCAGTTTGCTCGCTCTTGTTTAACTTTCTGTCGGATTATTACACAAATTGCTTCTGGTGTTTGCTTCGCTTGAAACCTATGAATCAAAATAACCGGGGCTTGTGGTACAGGGGAATCCAGGCTCTGCTGCAGCGGGGCTTGCTTTGGGTGGGTTTCCCTAATCGCAGCATCCTCTGGCTGCCCACGTGCCCTGCCTCCTGCAGGCTCTTGGGAACCTGCTTCACTCTGGAAATAAAAGATCTCCACGGAGGAAAGGGCAAAAGGAGGCTTAACAAGACAAATTCATGGGGTTTGTCACTAAACGGCAAAATTTATGGTATTTTGGCAGAGTGGAGGTGTCCGTGCGGGTGTTGCTGTGTGTGATGGCATCGGGTGCAAAGTGACCCCTGAGCTGTTACAGGGGCCTTGGAGGGATGGGACAAGAGGGAGTGGTTTTCCACTGCCAGAGGGCAGGGCTGGATGGGAGATTGGGAATTGGGAATTGCTCCCTGGCAGGGTGGGCAGCCCTGGCACAGGGTGCCCAGAGCAGCTGGGGCTGCCCCTGGATCCCTGGCAGTGCCCCAGGCCAGGCTGGACACTGGGGCTGGAGCAGCTGGGACAGTGGGAGGTGTCCCTGCCATGGCAGGGTGGCTCTGGGTGGGATTTGAGGTCCCTTCCATCCCAAATCATTTTAGGATTTTCTGAATTCAGTCCTATGGATTCTCCACTGTCCCAGGTTGCTCCAGTTCTGATCCATCCTGGACTTGAACACACAAGGGAGCCGCTCCAGCCCCACAGCAGGGATTGTCCATCCACCTCCACCTGCTGGAGGTTTCACTGCCTGGGACAGCAGTGATTTAATTTGGGGGATATCACTGAAACACAGGAGGTTTAGCTAATTGCCTAATCATTGTATATCTGTTTTAAATTGCAGTCTAGGAAAATATTTCACATCATTTTTCTGTGCTGTGACTCTTTTGGTGACTCCATGGGATTTTTATTTCTCTAGCCCATCCAAACATCTCTTCTGCAGTGGCCTCAGTTGAATTTCTTTTTTCTTCCTTGCAGAGGAAACAAGATCTCTGTTTATCATCTGGTTAAATGCCTATGTCATTATTCAAGTTGCACATCTGAGGTCAGAGATAACATCAGGTTTTTGACAGTATGGATGATTCAGTATGGGGATGTTTTTCTAAAATAAAAGCAAAGTTTGCTTTTTTTACTGAGGAAAAACGAGAAAACATAGGAAACTCCAGGTTAATTAGATTATTTAAGTTAAGGTTGGGGGTCTTGATTACAGGTAGAGTCTAAGTTCATTTTGATCTGGGGTTAAAGGATGTGGAAATCTCACCGTGTCTGTCTCCCTGGTTAGTCTGTGTTTGGGGTCTTCCTGACTTCATGGCAGACAGATCCAGAGGATCAGAACTCAATAGTTTCCCTTTGCAATGTGTAGTTTAATATTTCAGTGAATGCAGGTGGCTGCTGTGATTACTTTTTCATTAGTATTTGGTCCCTTTTCCTGCTCCAGCTCCGCTCCCATAAAGTTTGCTATTGAAGCAATGTTTTTTTCCCAGATTCATTGAATGGGTTTAAAGTGTAACACCCAACTGTTAAAATTATTGCATCTTTTCCTTCAACACCTTGTCAAATAAAATGTCTCATTACCATGCAAATAGAAATTCTTGCTGTTGCCAGGCAGGCAAAGTGTTTGGGTGCAGATTACAAGTTGCTGAACCCCGGTGTTGCTCCAACACGTCGGGAAAAAACACAACTTCCATCCCAGCAGCCACAGCGTGATGGGCTGGGAGCGAGGAGCAAATGCCACGCTGGAACAGCTCAATCCACATTGCAGCTCAGCAGGGAGGGCCTGGGATGGCAGAGCTGAGGGGCAGCTGATAACGTTGGATAAGGATGGGCTCAATGAAACCCTGCCCGTGCCCACAGGACTCACAGCAAGGCTGGAGAGGGACATCCCACTGGGCCATGGGGTGCTGGGGCAGGGGAATGGCCTGGGGGTGGAGAAGGGCAGGTTTGGATGGGAGATTGGGATATTGGGAATTGTTCCCTGGCAGGGTGGGCAGCTCTGGCACAGGGTGCCCAGAGCAGCTGGGGCTGCCCCTGGATCCCTGGCAGTGCCCCAGGCCAGGCTGGACACTGGGGCTGGAGCACCTGGGACAGTGGAAGGTGTCCCTGCCATGGCAGGGGTGGAATGGGATGGATTTGAAGGTCCTTTCCAACCCAAACCAGTCTGGGATTTTATGATTCTGTGTAGAGACAGGAATTAAATTTTATTCACTTCAAGACACCAACTCTGTCTCGCACCCGGGACACGTTCTTGGGAGGGCAGACCCCACACAAGTTGGTGAAGCAGTTGATGGCTGCTGAGCTGGGTGTTGCATATCACCTTTCCATGTACTAAAACATGGATTTTGTACAGTTTGCATGAATACACTTGTTCAAAATCCAGGCATTAAGATCATCAGCCCATATTTCTGTTCACAGACCGCTTTCAGTTCAGACAAACCTTTGTGTGAGTCTCACAAAACCAGTTCCTTGGTGCCAGTGACCTGAAGCAGCTGCTCACTCCTGAGCTGGTTTGTGAAGTCAAACCCCTCCTGGAGTACCTAATTCCCAGCAATTCCTTGGCAGGGAGTGGGTCAGAGTTTGTTTCAGAAGCTGAACCACTTCTTTGGGCAAAACTTTGAGTGATTTTCAAAACCTCCACCGCCTTTTTCTTGTTGTTTATTCTTTCTAGGAAAAAACCAATTTTGCATGCAAACAATTAGCACTTCTTCTGCTGGTGTCTAGTCTTTAATGTCAATATTTTAGCTCTCTGTCTTTGCTGTTCAAAACACTAAGAACGGGTAATTCATCCAAAATAAATATGCAATTTTGAAGCTGATTTTCAAGCAGATGACTGTGAGGAGGTGCTGGAAACAAGCCAGTGGCTTCTCATCTTGTAGTTCCCAGAATTAATTTCCTCACAAGTGTGAAAGGCTACAATACAAAATTAATTCAATTCCCACTAAATGTTTCCCTTTGCCAGTCGCATTCCCTTCTTTCGAGAAATGATCATTCTGAATTTTCTTTCATTCTTTCCATCTCTTTCCAGCAGCAGGAAAATAAACCAGCAAAGTCCTGGCTCTTAAAAGAAAAAAACAAAATTGGTTTCCAAAGTTTGGTGATCTTTGTCCTTGCTTTGGAAGAGGGAAATTTTCTTTTCAGGCAACTTGTCCGAGGATAATTTTTGCATTTTATGGTGAGTTTTCTTAGAAACCAACTTCTCCTTTCCAGAGCATCTCCCCTGTGTTCTGCTCTGACTCCTTCGTTAGGGAGATGGGTTTCTTTAATTACAGTGTGCCTCAGGGTTGCTTTTTCCAGAGGGGAGATGGAATTTCAGGTTTTCCAGGTCCCACACTCAAGATCAGTTTTATATCTCTCAAAAACAACACCTGGTTAAATGAGCAAAAATGTGCCATAAAGGAGGAGTTTAGCCATTGTGTCAAAAGCTAAAGAGCTGCTCCATTTTTGGTCCCACTCTGCTGAAATAAGGGGTTTTTTAAGTCATTAATATTTCTATAAAATCAAATGTTATTTTTAATGATTTTCAGAGCATCTTCAACTGCTCACACAGGTTTGAGACGTATACTACAACTCCATTCCTGAAAAGACTTCTGTGCTAAGCTGCATTAAAAGAGCAGATTTTACTGGGAAAGAATTGGCTGAATGGATGAGATTTCTTCAGCTGTAAATACATGACAAAAGAGAGCTTTCTGTGGTTTTTTTTTTTGAGAATCCTCTTTGTTACCAAGTCACAGTTTGGAGTTCTGGATTTGATAACTGTAGATATTAATATGGGTTAGAAAGTCAGAAATCGCCTTGAGAGCCTTGTCCTCCTGAATCCCCAGTGCCAGAATATTTTTCTGGGAAGCAAAATTGCCTTTTTCATGAAAGAGTCAGAGTGTCACCAACTATGGATGAGTGCTATCAGTTGTCTCCTGAGACTATTTCATGGAATTTTTATTCTTGCCTCCAAACTGTGGCACCGTTCCCTCTTCACCTCTCAAATTGAATGAAATAAGAAGCTTTCTGTCTCAGCGTCTCAAAATCCTCTGGTGCTTCCAGTCCCTCCTTGTCAGGCACACTTGGGTATTTTATTTTTTTTTTCCTTTTTATTGACTAAAAATAACTGGAGGCTTTATCCTCCAGCACGAGGTTTCTTGACCAAGTGTTCAACGTGGATTTCTGCCGTCCTTGGCTGAGGAACCACCAAGGAACCTTCTGTGGCACAGCCTCCTGATTTCCATCACACATCGATATCAGATGGCCACTTTTGGGGGTGTCCACATGGATTTTAGACCTCCAGTTTCCCAGCAGGTGCGTGGTTGACAGCTGAACTCCGTCTGTATGTCCTTCCAGTTCATCCCACAGTTGTGTGGTTAGGGATGAGCTCACTCACACAGAGTCTCAGCTTCACTGTCGAGTTTCCTCTGCCACCTGAGACCTCAGCAATATCTTATCTCCTGCAGTGAGCGAGGTGATTGCAGGTAAATAACTGCAGTACAGAACTACCTGACACCAGACATGCTTTCTAAGCCAAGTGGCCACTTTCTGGAAGATGCAGCTGAGTCCCTGTGGCATTTTCTGTTACATCTTCTCTGAGCATGACACTGAGTCCAGCTTGGCTTTCCCCAAAGGACAAAACTCTCCTGCCCCCTGGATCTTTAAAATCAGCACTAATAACCCTAAAGACTGAGTGGCCAGAACTGTTTTAATGGCTGAGATTATTCCAATAAATAGACCAGGATTTATTTAGTATAAAATCCAGCAATATTAGTGTTGTTTTGTAATTAAACTTTGCTTATTTTAGTTAAAATAGGTGCTGTAGTAACAATGAGAAGATGCAGAAGGCTCCAAAACTTCTCAGTAGGGAGAAACTCCCCCTCAGAGGGTCAGAAAATATTTCTATCTAGAAATGTGATTGACTTTGACATCCCGAGTGCAAGAACTGATGCTGTGAGGGTGTGGGAGGGGATTTCCACGTTCAGGGTCTGTCAGAGAATGAGGTATGGGTATTTTCTTTAAGAAAGAAAGCTCTGCTGTGCTCCAGGTCTGTCCCGGCTCTGCTGGCTTGTGGCACCTTCTGAAGAGGCAATTCCAGTTGCTCTGGGTAGAATGTGGTTGATAACATCACAGGAAATTTTGCTTTTCCTGCAAGCAGCTTGATCCAGCTTCTGCTCAGTCCCAAAATCGCTTGGGCTGCTCAGAAATAATAGAAATGTCAGATTAGCATTACTGGACACCAAAAAAAAAAACAACCCATTGCAAGCTTCCCACGTTCCTCAGGTGGATAAACATTGGAAGGGAGTGTGACATTGGAATCCGACGGCAACAAAGGAAAGGCATAAACAGATTTTTTTCAGATATTTGTTAGTGGGAGGAATGCAGAGCGTTGGGCTCCAGCAGGAAACCCAGCTTTTGAGAATGGGAAATAGGCTTTTCTGTCCAGTTTTGTGTGCAGATGCAGCACTGGAAAGCTCCATATCCTGTGCTGCTGCAAGCCCTCGTCACAACTAGAGCGGAATATCTGCCAAACATCTTTGGTTCATTGCTTCCCGAGGTGTCTGGACGTGCACTTGAGTGTGGGCAGCTGAGGCTGAAGGCAGTTTTTATAATTATGCACCTCTGAAAAATAAAATCTAAGTGTAAACCCTGGCACGCTCTCTGATAGTGTGAAAAACTGCTCTGAGGAGACACAAATTGGTGCGTTTTGGACTATTCCCATCTGAGCTGCACAGGCAACATGAGAAGTGGCAGCGTGGCTGTCAACAGAGAGGCCAAGGACCCTGAGCTTCACAGCCTGCTCCAAACCCCGCTGTTGTTATTCCCAGAAAGAATGACTGTCAAAAAAAAAATCCCCACTTCGTAAAGCCATAATAAACCCAACAGAGCGAGCGCCCCTTCCGTGGTGTTCTGGAAGGGGGGTGGGTATTCAGTGCAATATCCAGGCTGCTTTGGTTTGCTGCGTTTTGGGAAGTCTGAGGTTTCAATCCCACTTTCTTTCTGTGTGTTTTTAGATGTGTGTTTTTCAGCGTGAGGGATTTCTGCTTCCTGCTGATTTTCAGCTTGCTCTGCCCCTTTTGGGGTTTTGGGTGGTGGCGGGAGGACAGGATACAGAACTTAAAGCACATAAGGAAATTGCTGCATTTTCCAGCTATGTTCATCTCATCACTATCCCAATATCAAGTAAGAAAACAAATTTTTTAAATTAGAAAGTTTGGACATTTTCCCTTTTTTTTTTTAGGAAAAACACTAAAATTTGTATTTTGAATGTCAGGAGTTTTGAATGGGTTCAATGTCACTGAATTGCCTGGAATAATTCTCTCCTAAAACCTTTAACTGCCATAAGAGCTGGAAATAGTGCTAAATTTCACTGTGGCAGTTTTAAGGAGCAAATTGATCTTTCCTTAGGCTTTGTAAAATAGATTAACCCTCAGGTCAGGTTGATCACGAGCATTCAGATGCATTGGTACAGTTTGCCCAAATTTAAAGACTCTGGTTGAAGTATTTGTAAATCCTCACACCAGGCTGTTCTTGCAGGGTGCAGCTGGGTGCAGGGGAGACAACCAGGATAGAAAAGGGCCTCAAAACTGCAGATATTCCTATTTTTGTGAGGGTTTGTTCTCATTTACTTCCCAGCCAGGGAGCTGTGCCATCAGGACTTCCAAGCAATGCCTTCCCTGCCCAGGAGCCATCCAGGGGTGCAGAAAACTCCTCAGGTTCTACAGAGGATGGGTTGAAAATATTTCAGGAATGTCTTCATTGTCCCCTGTCCCTCAGGATGAAGGTGGTCTCCTGAATACTCTCTGGATAAACTCCTTATCCTTTTATCATCCCCCTGAGGGCTGGGCTGTATTTATATACCTTTACTCTTCTCACTTGGGCCTTCATGGCTACATTTGTATGATTTTATGGACGATTATTCTGAACAAAAAAGAATTACAAAGAAATTTCTAACATTTAAGCAAACTTTTCCCACAGAAAACTCCTTTTAGGGCGAGTTCAGGGTTGTTATTTCCTGATTTCAACACGAAATAAGTTTGTTTTCAAATGGTAATTTTGAAGACTCATTGCAGCAAATTATTTTGTCTTCCTTTTGCCTTAATCCCACCACCATGGAAGAGGGCATAAGAGGAAAAGGAAAATATATGAGAGGAAAGGAGGCAACAGTGCAAATCTGCCTGTGTTGGATGTGGGAATTTGATGAACCAAACGCTTTACTCCCTGCACATTTTTTTGTTTGGAGAGGATTTGTGGAATTAGGGATATATTTTTCCCATTGAAACTTGCACAAGGCAGAGAGAGAATTCAACTTTTAAAAACCAGAGTGGTGAACTGGAGGAGTTTCAATTTTAGGTGCTGTTTAAAAGTTTTAAACAAAGAATATCATAATTTGGTTGAGATTAACTACTAAATCTGGTATTTCCAGTAAAATCTGTCATACCAGGTTTATGCTTAAAGCCACATATTATAGGTGGAGGGAGGAGGAAGATCTTGGATTTTTATTCTGATTTAGTGGGTTTGAGTCATGACATGAAGCTGGAAAATGGAATAAGTGGCTGTGGAAGTGTTGATCCACAATCCCAAAGGAAAAACAGGAAAATCTGCAAATTTAAAGCAGTGTCCTTGGAAAAAAAACAGGGAATGATTATCCCAGATGGAAGGCAGAGTTCTTACACGGGGGAGTTTAGGACAGAATTGTAAAATTTACCTCTGATAAAAGGGGAGGGAATTTCAGTGTATGGAGAAGGAAGATCATCACTGAAAACCTGCCTGGCTCCATCGTGGACTGGCCCTTCAAAGACCTTAAATATCAGGGAAAAAAAGGAGAAAAAGGGCAGCTCACCTCCAAAAAAAAAAGGTTACAAAAGGAATAGCACCAGTGTGCAGAGCCAAAACAAAGAAGGGAGGGAAAATCCAGATGGGAGTAGAAGAGACCCAGAGAAATCCAGTGCTGAGTACATTAGGAGCACGAGGAGGACCAAGCAAAGCGTTTGCTGTGCTCCTTGAGGGAAGCAGGGAGCCATTAGCAAATGAGACTGAAGTGTTCAATGACTTTTTGCGTTTGTTTTCAATTAAAAAGAAAAAAAAAAATCAAAAGTGAGCAGATGGTTTGCGCAATTAATACCGGGAGAAAATGGATGAGATCTCAGCCTAGGAGATCTACTGACAGAGTCCTGCCTCTTTTAAAAGGCCTGATTGTTTTAATCTGAGGATACTTGAGAGACTGGCTGCAGCGCTTGCAGTCCCACCAGCAGACACTTTGGAGAATCCATGGAGGCTGGGAGAGCTCCTGCATCTGGGAGGAGCACCTGGCCTCTACCTTTAGTGGAGAAAAGGAACCTGGGGGAGGGTAGGGTTTGGGTTTCCTTGGGTTTGTTCTAAATTTTTTATTGCAGGAACTTAGGTTGTACCAAGGAATGTGTCCAAGGCCAGGTTGGAGCACCCTCGGATGGTGGAAGGTGTCCCTGCCCATGGCAGAGGGTGGAATGAGATGATCTTTAAGGTCCCTTCCACCCCCAACCATCCCCTGATTCTGTAAGGAAGGGTGCAGCAACCATTAGCAAATTATGGATTTATCAGTTTCCCATGAGCGAGAAGAGGAAGATGTTTTGATTTTCAGAAAGGCTTTGGACCTCCTCAGATGGTGGTCTTGGTGCTGAGTAGAGGGATGGCTCGAGCTGGCACAGTCCTTAAATCTGCAGGTGGGAGGGAATGGAGGTTCACTACTGTGTGTAAAATAATCCTTGTGCATCAACAAAACAGTCTTGGTTCAGGTGGTGCAGCTGAAAACTGTCAGCTGTCTTGTACAGGTCTTTATCAAGATTAATCAACCAACAAGTCCAAGGCAGACAGCTTTGGGAGAAGTCTTTCCAAAGGAATTTTTTTCAGAGTGTAACTTTTCTGTAGTTTCTCCATTTACTTAATTGCTTGGGTTAGTGTCTTCTGCAGGTTAGTTGCATTTGATTTGGATTTTATGATTTAGGTGACACTTATTTGAATCAAAAATACAACTTTATGGCTAGGCTAGAGTGCCATTTTGCATTTAATTTCCTAACTGCAAGGAAGTTAAAAAGTTTTAAGAAGTATTGGAGGGAAAAAAAATCAAGGAAGACAGTGTGGGAGAATTTATTTTATTACAGTGCCAGCGACTACTTAACACATTCAAATTATGAAATGTATCTGGGAGTGTAGATAATGTATCTTAAAGCATCTGGTGTTTAGGTTCATGGAGAGCTCTACTTAAAAACAGAAATGCATGTTTTATGGTAGATTAGCACGTCCCTCAGTGTGTAACCAGTTCACTTTCTGGAGTTACTGTGCACAAATATCAGTAGTATATAATGCCATCGTAAAGCAAAGTGCATCCAGGTAGAATTACTGAGGCCATCATAAATAAATATGGTGCCTTTCTTCATCATCAGTATTAAAAGCCATGTGACTTCTTTATTGTCACAAGAAGAGGGTGATATTTAAAGCTTTAACAGTCAGAGATTTGGGTTCGTGGATGTCCTTGCTTTGTCTGAAGTTGAGCATCCACCCAATAATACTTCTTATTTACCACCACAGCAGAGTTAAACACTTGTGTTAGCCCAAAGTTTTAAGAGATGCTGCAAAGAATACCCAAACTTCTATTAAGGAAATATTTTTAATGAAAAAATAAGATTTTTAATTGGGAAAACATTAGAAATAATGAGCAGGTAAGAGCAATGAACTGAATTAGGGAACATCTGCATTGCCACTCACCAACCTGCCTGGGTCTCCTCCCCCTCCTCAGCTGGGTGGCAGTGGGATGAGAAATAAATTATTTAATGGAGTCACAGAATCCCAGGATGGAAGGGACCTTCAAATCCCCCCCAGTGCCACCCCTGCCACGGCAGGGACACCTCCCACTGTCCCAGCTGCTCCAGCCCCAGTGTCCAGCCTGGCCTGGGGCACTGCCAGGGATCCAGGGGCAGCCCCAGCTGCTCTGGGCACCCTGTGCCAGGGCTGCCCACCCTGCCAGGGAGCAATTCCCAATTCCCAATCTCCCATCCAGCCCTGCCCCTGGCACTGGGAGCCATTCCCTGTGCCCTGGCACTCTGCTCAGCA
>NC_052021.1:34678285-34695785 GCF_015832195.1 Motacilla alba alba
GGCCCCGGGGGCCCCGACCCACCCACCCGAGCCCCTGGCAGCGTCCAAATCAAGCCCTATAAAAATTTGATGCTCAGATCAATATTGTGGCACCCAGGTAATTAAAGTGGGTTTGTTTATTTGGCTCCTTATAAATAAAAAGGGCTTAATACAGACTAATTACACTGAGCCCTTCGCCTACCGTAGGATAATAATGGCGGCAATTTAAAGTGATATTAAATGAGAATTAATAAAGGAATATTGAGTCACTTTGACTGCATTAAGCTGCGTGAAATGATTTCTTATCTCAATTTAACTTTCTGTCCACAGTTTAATGATTGATAAGCTTGGAATTTTTATAGAGGTAATCTAAAACAATATTTGATTGCTATGTTGAATTAATAACAACAAGCCCTTTTTTCTTGTTTATCAGCACATCGGGAGAGATGCTCCCTTTCACTTTAATGACGGTAATTTGTATAACCCTTCTGCTGGATATTGTGCTTAGTTTATGCATTTAAATGATACTTTGCCAATATTTTAATTAGTTTTGCAAAAAATGCATGTTTTCTGGGCAGTTTGTACTTCTGTGTAACATGTGAGGTTTGTAAATTATTCCAAGAGAACGAAAGCAGCTTAAAAAAAAGGTACAAGTCAGCTTCAAGTGAAAATTGAAATCACCCTGAAATTCTGAAAGGAAGATTGTTAATCATGATCCTTTAAGATCACCCCTGGAGAGCTGCATGGCAGAAGGAAACACTGGTTTGAATATTCCAGACCTGAGCATGCAGTGGCCTGGATTTACTCCCCAGAAACTGTTGTTTCTGCCACCAGTTCATGAGGCAGCGTGTGCTGGGATAAACCCCTTCAGTGGGAGAGGAAACTTCTCAGAGGCACTTTTAAACTCTAAAGGGGCCAAAAGGCAAAGACACAGATGTGGGGTGAAATCCACTTTATCTGTGCAATTATTGCATTTAATATGTGTGAGTTCTGGTCCTTTGTTGCAGCTCCTTGTATCTCGTGTCCCACCCCATTAGCACCTCGGCCTCCTCCGAGCTGCAGAGCAATGCAGGTGGTCAGCACCTCATCCTGAGCCCTTTTTTTATATCTGTATAACAAATTGCTGCTATTGTTCATTAATTTCTGTCTCTGAAATGCCATGTCAAGCCTCCCAAGGACCCCAACAGTGTCCCCTGGACAGCTTCTCACCATGGGCCAGCGCGAGTTGCTGATGAAATTACAGGTGCAGGGAAATGCAGAATTAGAAATATATCTGATGTTGCAATACTTGTGAAGCTATAGCTTTGTTGATGACAGGACAATTCCGTTTTTGACAGTTTAATTTACTGTTGCCAGTGGACAAGAGCAAAAGGAGAACGTGGGGTTAGGCACCTGCCCCCTCGTGCTGTGTTTCACATGGTAGGTTGCAAAATCATGACTCCCTCAACCTGTCGTGCTCAAATGAGAAGGTTTTCAGCTGGGGAAATGGAATACATCAGTGCAGGTAATATTGCCTGACCTCATAAAACAAAAGGAAAAATTGCAGATTCTGACAGCCATTATGAATCTTGTATCAGCATCCAAACAGCTCCGAGCTGAGGCACGGTGCATGTTTGTAAATAGGAAAAAAAAAAAAAAAAAACAAAACCCGGGGTTGCCACATTGACTTGCAATATAGAGCAAAAAAATGACTTGTCAGTAATTCGTTGTGGGATGTTAAAGAGGCTGTTGGATTTCCTGGTTCTCTCCACAGCCAGAGTTTAGCCTGGAGCAGCAGGGAAATGCTGCTCGCCGAGGTGGTCTCGGCTCAGCCACGGGCTGGGGCGGCCGGGAGGTGACGGGGGAGCTGCCACACGGGGAAAGAAACGCATATTTTAGGCAAGCTGTGTTGGTTCAGAAATCCCCGAGCATTTTTAATGCGCACGCCGTAAAAGTGCACGCTCTCTTCCTATTAAACCAGATAATTTTGGTTTTGAAAGCCTTTGAACTACAATATTTTCTTGAAAAACATAGCAGGAGGGCTGGAACTGCGTGATCTTTAATGTCCATTCCAAGCCAAACCATTCTCTGGTTCTGTGAAAAACCCAAAGTGTTCCAGTGTCAGACTCTACACCCAATTAGAATTTTATTTCTATTAAAAGAAGGAACTCGATTGAGTGTAGTTCTTTCCAATTTCATTTTGAGGTTTCTTTTTCTCTGAGTTTCTTGACTACTCATGTTTTTTCTTATTTGATGGTGTACCTTCATCAGTCTTGTTCTTCCTGGTGTTCTGTATTTCAGAAAGTTCTGAAAATGAGCATTATTGCAGTGATTTGGTAAGGCAAGTAAATTAAGGATGGAGTCAGTCATTAGAAATTAGTTAGAATATTTGAGTACTTGGAAGTCTTGCAGACTTTCACCGGATGGGCTGTATTTGACAATAATATCCTGGGAAAAGTCTGTTAATCAGATTAATTTAATATGCTTTCAGTGACTATTTTTAAGTTTGAAATTCCTCTATTCTCTAGTGAAAGAGTTTTCAACTTTATACATTAAAATCTTCTTGATGACTCTTGAAGCAGCCGAGGCTTTACCCATGGTGTCTTTCAGTCACGCCTAGGCCAAGGTGCTTCTTCCTTTACCCTCAGAGGTGAGACTGTTTCTTCCCATGTTTTTCTGATCTATAGAGAACCACTTTCAATCCATAACAACAAAATTTCATCTTTAGCATTGCCTCCCCTTCAAAGTACCCTTTAACGTGGGTGGTGGGTGTAGCTTTAGCGCTGGGCGCCGCGCTGGACCGCGCCGTAGCTTCACCTCTGGATGCTGGAGAGCCTTGCTCTGACTTTTTTCTCGGACTCCTCGGGGAATAAAAGCTCTCTTTGCCTCGGCTAATTGGGCCGGTGTATGTGTGGGCAGGTTATCCTCTCACGCCGGCCCCGAGCTGATATTTACCCAGGGCCCCTCCTCGCATGGAGCCCGGCGCTCCCGCGGCTCCGGCGCCTCCGTGTTTGCTGGAACTCGAGTGCACTTGAATTAAATTGCAGCTCATGAATACCAGGAGAGTGCTGGGATGCCGAGGGGAAGGCAGGCTGGTGGGGCAGGCAGGGCCACCAGCAGCCAGCAGCTCCCCGTCCTCGTCCCCCAACCACGGGACAGGGAAATAAGGGAGTGAGAAGCAGTTTGGGAAGGTAAATATGGGAAATGAGCCTGGCAAATTAGATTTCGATATTTTTTATTTTGCTTCGTGAACTGAAGATCTTAAAAGCATCTGAAATATTCTCTGTTTTCATTCATGAGGGCTGTTTATTCATGCAAGGTGAAATATCTACTGTTACATCATAGAATCACAGAATGTTTTGGGCTGGAAGGGACCTTAAACCCCATCCAGTGCCACCCCCTGCTATGAGGATCTTCCACTTTCTTCTCCTCCACTATTTCAGGGTGCTCCAAGCCTCATCCAGCCTGGTCTGGGACACTTCTGGATGTGGGCACCGAGGATTGGTGACCTCCACAGTCCTTCTTCTCTGGACACACTCCAGCAGGTTCATAAATGAATTTATGTGTAAATTTGAGTGACTTGAAGGACTTTTACCACTGAAAAAAAAAATCCAAACCTGTAAAAGAAAATATGCATTTGAATCCAAGTATTTGAATACATATAAGGTGCTCAAATTCAGTGAGACACGTGGTAGATTAGATGGAAAGGTTATCCAACAAAACTGAGTGCAACCCAGAAAGATTGAAAAACATTGAATTGCAGGAGGGTGTAAAATGTGAGATTTCCTATTCAAATACTGATATTTTAGCCACCCAGGTATTAAAAATGTCACTCTAGTCTACAGCCAGCTCTGCCACCAACAGCAAACATGAACTTTCTACATCTGCTCAGAGGTGGCAACTCCAGATTCCCTCATTAATTTAAGCTGGTGTGGCTTTTGAGGTAATTAAAGCACAAAGATGGTGACACAAAGGAAGGATTAGGGTTGGAAATACCCTGTTATTAACTTGTGCCTGGATGTGGCTGCTCCTCAGGGCAGTCTCAGGGAGAGTTGCCCATGGGCAAGCCAAAGGTTGGGCATCTCAACCAGCTTCGTGGCCACTGTGTGAGGATGGGGAAATCACGAAACTCAAATTATTGTGGAGAGAGAAAACAGGAAGGAGTTGGGATCCTTGTAGGTTCAAAGACAATTAAAAATAGAGAAGGTTCACAGTGTTACAGTGAGGGGGTAAGGAGGGCACTGGGCACCTGAAGGAAATTTGCACAGGAATCTGTTGCAGTGACATGTTTGCAGCACGTGGTCGCAATATTTTCGTGGTACTGTGGAAAATCTCTGCAGTTGTTCTTTCACATAACGCTACTAATTGTAACAGGGCTGTGACACTTTCTGTGTTTGCAGCTGTTAATAAGCTGCTGTTCCATGAATTATCATTTCATGTCCCCTGTTCGCAGGAGGAAGCCCCGGCTGAAAACATGATCAAGATTTTGGGCTGCTTTAGAATGACATTGCTTTTTTTGAAACAAAAATAAACTCTGACTGAAAAAGCTACTCTTAAATTTTTTTTCAGGGAGTGAAAAACCCCCCTGGCCGATAGTGCTGCAGATTGAGGAAAGGCAGGACATGCCTTTCCCCTTCCACCCCGTCTCACATTACAGGGTGGCCGTCGCTCTCCCTTTTAACGGCTGAGATGGTTTTGCAAAGGCCACTTCAGGTTTCTCAGCTTTGCAGTGCCTTTTGTGTGAGACTGTCAGCGCCCGAGCCCCGGCCGTGACATGCACAGACCGGCTGGTTTTTCTCCTTCAGATCAGCGCCTCTGGACAGCTTCTCTTTCTCTGGCAGCCGCTTCAACCTGCTCTGTCTTGTCATCTTCGAGTTCAATATCTGCTGCTCTGAAGGAAAAAAAATGGGATGGGTTGGACCATTGTATTTGGTCTTTTGACCCTCCATGTTGCCCATGAGCAGTGAAGGATAACTTTTGACAAGCCATGTCAGATGTGACAGGCAATCTAGTTGGGTTGAGTGGAAATGTGCTGTACAAGTTTGAAGCCTTAGTTGGGGGCATTTTCCTGGTGTTCAGTGCATTTAAATTGACACCAGACCTCAGTGTTGTTCCTTGCAGAGCTCCGCGCTTCCAAAGCGTGCGGTTTTATCAGCTCAAATGAAAACCTTTCATATGCATTTTGCATCTCATTCCACCAATCCAAGGCAATATAGCCCTTCCCAGGGTTCGTTTTCCATCCCTCAGGAGCGCACATTAAATTTAGTTTTCATCTACGAGGATGTTTGATTTTTATTTTCGTGTAGGAGGTTATGTTTTACTGTTCCATGGATTTCTGTCTTTCCGTGGGTCACCTGAGTGTGATGTGATAACACAACTCCACGCACATCATTGTGCTAGAAGTTGCTGAATATTGCAGATTATTCAAAAAGCATTAAAGGAACCTTGCTAAGCTTCAAAGTGCTTTTATTTCCAATTAATTATTCAGAAATGTTGATAGTAGAACCTTTGTGGGAAGCACATTTTCTGCGCCACTACATAGGCTGCAGTCAAGATCTGTTCTTACTGTATCCCTTCATTAATGGGTTGTGATATGCAGTTCCTCTTTTATTTAAATTAATTCTCATTATGGATGAGAAAAGCTGGCAGATAACATCCTCCCTGGTAGCCAGCAGTGGTGGTCTGTCTTACTCTGAGTTTCCTGGCTCTAACCTACTGCGAGCATCCCTCGTGCTGACCCTGTGCTGCCAACAGCTTCCCCAGGGCAGATCTCCTCTTACCCTGCTTGGATCGGCCCAGGGCTCTGTTCAGCACAGAGTTCTGATGGGCAGCAGCCAGAAATTGCATGGAATTCCCTTTGTGATATCCCAGCTGCTCCAGCCTGGACTCCCAAGCAGTGCCATGATTTCCATCGCTGCTGCCTTGATGCTGCCTTTCTTCTCCCCTCTCTGGTGTCACGGAATCACACAATAGTTTGGGGTAAAAGGGACCTCAAATCCCCCCCAGAGCCACCCCTGCCATGGCAGGGACACCTCCCACTGTCCCAGCTGCTCCAGCCCCAGTGTCCAGCCTGGCCTGGGGCACTGCCAGGGATCCAGGGGCAGCCCCAGCTGCTCTGGGCACCCTGTGCCAGGGCTGCCCACCCTGCCAGGAAACAATTCCCAATTCCCAACATTCCATCTAACCCTCATGTCTTTCAGCTGTGGGGGAAAACCTTCTCTGTATATCGTTGGTTCCATGTCAACTTGCGAGTCGTTTAGGAAACACGAAATTTGAAGTGGTTTAGGGACATTATTATTATTATTACTATTGCTATTACTATTGTTATTACTATTACTATTAATTACTATTACTATTATGAATTTCATTTTCTGTGTGAATTGTTTATATTTGCCTTCAAGGTCCCTTCCAACCCAAGCCAGTCTGTGATTCTGTGATTGTAGCTTTGCTTCTGTTTTTGGGATGGAATGGAACGTTACAGCAAGAAGAGCACTTTTGTGCTGGTGCAGGGCCTTTCAGTCTTGCCAGCGAGATGACACCTTTGGCTGATGATTATTTTTCCCCAAATATTACTGATTTGTTTATTTCTTTCTTCGTAGTAGATGAGATTTTCCTCATAAACCATTCCCATGTGAATTAAAACCAAATTCAACCTGGTGGTCAGTTAATTCTTTAAAACAAAAAAATAAAAATAAAAAAGGCACAGAGCAAGCAGTTGGCAATAAACTTGTCCTTTTTGGCACCTGGAATACAAACAGTAACATAACAGTACCTTTAAAAATATAATTCAGGATAAGAATTCAGAGGTCACGGCAAATGATTACCTAAATAACTCTAGGGAGTTAAAATAGTTTGCTTATACAAAGATAAGGTGATATTTTATGCAGAAAGCTCATGTGTGGTTCCATAGCCTGATGGTTTTATACCCAGTAAAACGACTTTGAAAACAACGTGCAGAAAAAGTTAGAGAAAATAATTTTTGCAGATTGTAAAATGTAGGCATGGAAACTTGAGAGGTGATTCTGCTCCACTTCAAAATGTCCCCCAGCCCTGCCTTTAATTAGTGCATTGTGGCTGGATTGTTTCTGACCTACAGCTTCCTTCATTTCTTTGGCAACACATTGTTGTAAACCCCAAAATGAGGTTTCTTGTCCGTAGAGGACTTGTGGTAGAGCATTTTGAAGGTGTAAAATCTGCAGGGGCTGGAGTTTCTCTCCCAGCCTTTACATTTGGCTGCCAGACTGGGGCTCCTCAGGGTCCTCTGTACCCTGGGCTGTATCGACAGCTCCAGGTCCTGTGAACTGGAATTGCACTCAGATTCCTCCAGACAGGCTCCTCCTGCTCCTCACCACCTTCCAGGAGAGGTTGTCCGTGGGATGGGGGAAAACTCAGGGGTCCCGGGGCCAGTTTTATGTGGCCATTCTTTAGGAACAGCAATCTTTGCCATGTCTTGGCTGGCAAAGCTGTTGAAAGTTCTTACAAATCATAGAATCCCAGGCTGGGCTGGGTTGGAGAGGTGCTTAAAGCTCATCTCACCCCACCTCCCTGCCATGGAACACCTTCCACTACCCAGGATTGCTGCAAGCAGGTGTGTGGTTATATATAAAATGCGGTTAGATTAAATTAAAATAGCCTTTGCAATTAATGGGCAGCATTAGGAGTCTTGGGACAAGGGATGGAGGGACAGGAAAAGGGGTGATGGCTTCCCAATGCCAGAGGCAGGAATGGATGGGATACTGGGCAGGAATTGTTCCCTGTGAGGGTGGGCAGCCCTGGCACAGGGTGCCCAGAGCAGCTGGGGCTGCCCCTGGATCCCTGGCAGTGCCCAAGGCCAGGCTGGACACTGGGGCTGGAGCAGCTGGGACAGTGGGAGGTGTCCCTGCCATGGCAGGGGTGGCACATGTTGGGTTTTAAAGTCCCTCCCAACCCAAACCATTCTGGAATTATATAATTTACAGTCGTTTGTTCCATATTTTGACATGTTTTTCCTTGACACTGTGGATTTCACATCCAAATTGATGTTTGCAAACACACTTGAAAACCAACATTAGAAGCAAAGCAGCAAGAAAAGCCCTCACCAAAAGCAAAGGTCATTGATTTTGCAGAGAGTTGGGCTTTGCAGTAGGAGATCCAACAGTGTTTTCTCCTTTCAGCTCTAAAAGTGTCGATTTTGATCTGGAAGCTTAATTTCTTCCATCAAGGAGTTAAGCACTCAGTTAAATTCCATGAGAACATATTCAAACATATTGAAAGATGTACCCAGTACATTCCCCCTAACGCCCATAATAATGTGGCCGTCCAGGGCTTCGGGCATTGGGGCTTTTCATTTACATTGGCTGACCTCAAATTGGATGTAAGTTTTTATATATCCAAATTAATGCATTTGTTCTCCATTCGTAGAGGGACCCTGGTGAGCAGGGCTTGGCCCTGGTCTCCAGCTGCAGGCAGATGTTGCTGGTGGTGGGAAGGTGCTTTTGTGTGCCCCTTTCATGGGGTGCAGGTGGGGAGGGTCTGCCTGGGGCAAATTCTGCTTCGCATTCTGGTCCGGATCCAGCCCTTCGGCGCTGGTGGAGCCACTGAATGTAAAATAAATGGTTTTCCTTGGCTCTGTGAAAGTATTTCTGCCTTGGTGGATGACAGAGAAATAGCTGCTTTTCCCAGCTCCTTGCCCCAGGTAAATAACTTTTAAAAAGGGAAGTCTTGGGAGACCTTGCATTCCTTGTTTCTCCTTTGGCTGCTTGTGTAGAGGAGGGGGAAAGACTGTGGACAAGCAGGACTGCCACAGCTGGAATCAGGGCTCACATAATTGTGGGGTCTCCTCTATCCATGTAGTTGTGGTCATGGTGACCATCTTGTTGTGTTCTCCTTTGGCCATCCTGGATTAGTTTTCCTGCTAATGTAGGCTTCTTCACCAGGTAAAATCGTAGAATCATAGAGCAGTTGAGGTTGGAAAAGACCTTTAAGATCCTCAGGTTCAGCTGTCAACCAGCACCATGGCCACCATTAAAGCATTTGTGAACACTTCCAACACTGGGATGGTGACTCCACTACTTCCCAGTGCCATTGACTTGCATCCCTTTCCATGAAAAACTTTTCCTGTTGCCTCATCTAAACCACTAAGGATCCTTCCTTCCGTCTCAGAAGTTGAAGCACACCAGTTCCTGAGCAGGATGGATATTGTATTTGATAATAACATTGTGCATTATTGCCTGATCCTTGTGTTCCACGGCTGCAAAACAAGATGGAAACCAGCAGGAATTTCTGCATGGAAAGGGTGCTCAGGCCTTGGCAGGGGCTGCCCGGGGAGGATTGGAGTGCCCATCCCTGGGCAAGGAAGGCCTGGAGGTGGCACTCAGTGCCCTGGGCTGGGGACAAGGTGGGGATCAGGCACAGCTTGGACTGGATGATCCTGGAGGTCTTTTCCATCCAAAATGATTCTGTGCTTCTGTTCTATAATTCTGTGACATAAATTCCCTTTAATTTAAGGCAGGTTATTTCTAGCTGCTGCTGTGTCCTTCCTTTCCCCACCCCAGCTGTGCCCCTGCTCCCAAGCCACCGAGGAGCAGCTTGTCCTGCTCCTGCAGCAGCTCCTGTGCTGGTGCCACGGGGCCGTGGAGGCTCCCCCAGCACTTGTCACCTCGTGTTGGGGACCAGGCAGAGGCTGGGGACAGAGGCTGCAGCACCAGGATCTCACCCAGAGGAGGCCTCTCCAAACACCCCCTCCCTGGGCATTAGCAGTGCTCCCTGCTTTGGCTCTTGTATAAATATCTGCTGCATTTCCACCAGGAGTTATTGCTGTTATATATTTTACAGACACTTTACTGTCATCTAAGTGGTTTATTTTATTCCCACAGCTAGGAGAAAACTACAAAAGGAATTTTGTAATCTGAATGTGATTGTGGGCAGAGAGTAATGTTTTGAAAAGGAGCTGAGAGTAAATTATATCAGTGCTTTATTGTGTTTAAGGAGACTTTTCTATTGTGCTAGGACTTAACATTAGTTCTCAAAGTTATTAACTGGATGTGGTTTTATTATGACTGTGTGTTTTGTCAATATATGACTTTTTTTGTTAGGCTTTTCGGTGCCAGTTCGGCTGCAACTTTGGCACCCTCCAAGTTTAAATATGTAAACTCAGCTGGTGTTGAAAGTTTGTTTAGGTTGAACTCCCTCTCCCATGCAGCAGAGAGTTACTCTTTTTTTTATCCCTGCTAGGCTATTTCTGGAGTGGCTTTCTCCAGGCAGGCTGCCTTACTCCGGGTTGTTCTGACAAATCCTGTTTGGAAAACGAGACTCCAGATATCTGGAGATGGCTTTTTTTGGTGGAGATGGATGCTGTGTGGCTGGGGTGACCTTTCAGGCTGCCTCTGGGTGGGTTTTTGGCAGGAGCTTTGATGTGAGTGACAGACTTCACACTGGAGGTGGGCTTGGAGCCCTCGGTGCCGCCGCAGACACTGGGCACCACCCCCAGCCTGAAGCTCCTCTTCAAAATGCCCCAAAGAACACATTTAAATAATGCACGGAGAATATTTTGGGTTGGAAGGGACCTTAAAAATTATCTCATTGCATGGGCAGGGACACAGTGTATGTTAGATATCAATTGCCAGACCATGGCATCGTGTGTCTGGCTTTTCAGGTTTTTCCTACTTTTGAAGAAGATATTAAAGCCTCTACCTCTGGAGAAAAATAAATAGGTTTTAAAAGGATAAATTTTGAAAAAATAAGTTAAAATCTCAAATCCAGGCATCAGAATAATGCTTCCCCTTACTAAAGAGAAGTGTTTGAGGTTGGATGGGGCTTGGAGCAGCCCGATCTGGTGGAAGCTGTCCCTGCCTATGGCAGGGGGTGGCCCTGGATGGGCTTTAAGATCTCTGCCAGCTCAAAGCATCCCCTGATTAATTGCCTTTCACTAATTCTAGAAGGACACCATATGGCTGCCAAGAGGCCCCCACCTTCTCCCATGGCATCGTCTCCAGTCAGCCTTCGCTGCTGCCCCAGGTTTTCCTCAAGCCATTTTGAAGATGAGTTGTTTTTATTTTGTTTTAGTGTTTATCTCCCTGTCTGAGCACACAGTAAAACCCCCCACATCTGCACTGTGGATTTACTGGGCTCTTCAGTATTAAACATAAACTGCAAGGATGGACCACGTAAAGTAAAAATATTCCGTGGCAGTGCAAAAACGTGGTTGATGGAGCAGAGGAGCTGCTCCTGAGCCGAGTGAATACGATCCGTGCAGAGCCCAGTAGATCTCCATTACTAAATAAAGAGCTCTCATGAAGCCTAATGTGTCCCTGTGAATTACTCCATTACCTGGGAAGATCCACGTGGATGTGGCTGCTCGCGCTGCTCTCGGCCAAGCTGGTGGCTGTGCCTCAGAGTTTGCAATTAAAGCCAGCCATTCATTTTTCTCCAGTGTCCATTGCAAGGTGTACATTGGTTTAAGTAAGAATACATCTTGAAGTCTCAGGAGCAAGCCTCCCTTGTTATCCCAGTTTTCCCTATTTTCTTCCTCTGTGAAGGCTGCTGTGGTTACAGGCACTGTGGACAGGCAAGTGGAGCAGTTGCTGTATTTTGGGAGCTCTCCTGCCCTGTGATTTGCACAGATGTGTTTTAATTAATGAATTTAGCTGGTGTGGGGCAGAGGGAGCATCCAGTGCTGGGACCACAGCCCAGCAGGTGGGGATACCCCATTGCCCCCAGTGCTCCTCTGGCTCGGGAGAGCAGAAATGAACACATTTTATTCTGGTGCTATTTGGCAGCTCCCTTCAGGGCTGTTTTGCAGCAGGGAGTTGGCTCTACAGCCATGAAACGGAATCTCTGTGTAGGGGGGCCTGGAGAGAGCTGGAGAGGGGCTTTGGATGAGGGCCTGGAATGCCAAGGGGGAATGGCTTCCCTCTGCCAGGGGCAGGGATGGATAGTGGGCAGGAATTGTTCCCTGGCAGGGTGGGCAGGCCTGGCACAGGGTGCCCAGAGCAGCTGGGGCTGCCCCTGGATCCCTGGCAGTGCCCCAGGCCAGGCTGGACACTGGGGCTGGAGCAGCTGGGACAGTGGGAGGTGTCCCTGCCATGGCAGGGGTGGCACTGGGGGGATTTAGGGTCCCTTCCCACCCAAACCATCCTGGGATTCCATGGATACAGAGTCCAGTCCAGCCTTCATTTGCATTCCCAAAACTGAGCATTTTGCTCCCAAATTCACTGTTGTTTCTTCAGAACAAGAAGAAGAACAACTTACTTTCTTCTTCAAGAAACTTGTCCATTCTAAATCATAGGCACAAGGAGATCATTCCTACAGTGCTCACCATGGTTCAAGCCAGGCTACTGTGAAACTAAGAGCGATTTCACATTTCTCCTCTTCCAAATGAACACTCAATCTGTTCATTTTTCCTGCCCAAGAAGCAACATTGAGCAGCCTGAGTGATTTCAGAATTCCTGAGTTTGTAAAGATGCCCAAAACCGGTATAGAGTGGCTCTTGTAGAGTTACTTTCCATTATTAAGTGCTTTGTCCCAATTCTCTTTTTTTCAGTTTTGGCCCATTTTTGTTGAAGCACGGAATATCCTGAGTTGGAAGGGACCCAGAAGGATCATGGAGTCCAGCTCCTGGTCCTGCTCAGGACAATCCCATCAATCCCACCCTGCTCCTGCAGACATTGCTCTCTTTGTGTTGGTTGCTCCCCGTTCATCACATCAGGCATAACCTTTGAACATTTCCATCATTGTACCACACCTCCTGCTCTGGACTGCAGAACTTAGTTTAGCTTTTCCTCCAGAACTGAAGTTTTTCTGAAACGCTGTTTTACTTGCTTTCAATTGAATTTTAATGATGGCTTCAAAAATTCATCTTTATTTTTGGGATGCAGAGAGAGGTGCAGGGGTTCAGGGAGTGCCTCCTCAGAGGGGGCCTGGTGGGCAGTGACTGCTGCTGGATCAGCCCCACAAGATTCTTGGATCTCTTTCACTCAGTGCTTATTTAGATCATATTTCCCTGCATTTTGGGGCTGTTGTGAGAAAATTTTAATTTTTTTTTTTCCTGCAGGCTGAGTATGTTACTGTCCTGTCTGTGAGGCCCATATTTAATCTTGCAGATAATGATTTTCATTATCATCATGATTTCTGATGATTAATTGTCAGTTTTATCACATTCATATTCTACCTAGTTATTAGTAAGTACAAATTTGAAAAACAACAACAATCACAGAACAGGGGAGGCTGAAGGGGTTCTCTGAACTGCTTTCTGGGTGAATAATTGATTGATTTCCATTCTAATAGCTGCATTCTGCATTTGTTCAGGACCCTCCTGTCGTGCTAGCTTGGACTATTTCTCTTAATTCATCAAAATTATTTTGATTTCTGATTTTTTCACATAAACTGCTTGGCCCCTATCCCAGCTTGGTGTGCATTGGATTTTTGAGGATACTCTCCAATCCATTCAAACACTGGAAGAGCTGGAGGTACAATGTCATCCCAGCTGGCAGCTGGTATTTGAAGTTCATCTTACTGGCATTAAAACACAAAGACTGGGATTTCCAGCTCACATTACTGCAAAACACTATTTCCCTCCGAGCTCCCTGCTGCCCTTGTAACCAGGCAGTAAAAACCCTGCTTAAATTTTTTAAAACTTTTCTTGGTGTCCACCTTAGACTCTGTTAATGTAAACTGTATTTCCCTGTTTTTTTATGAGAATGTCACAGCAAAGGTATATAAAAATCTTGATAAAGTCAGTATATATTTCCCCTACTGCTGCCCCCCCTTATCCATGAGGCCAATTATCTTGTCAAAGGGAAAGATTAGATTTGTTTGGTGGTTTATAACCTTATGAACCTGAGATGCTTATAAATATTTTAATAATTTGTTCCATTATCGCTCCCAATATCAAAGTTTGACTGGTCTATAATTTCTTCCTGTCTCCTTTTCCCCCGGCTTTGTAAATCCCCAGGGAGCTCGTCTGTGCTCCAGGAGCTGTCAGAGATGGTCACTAACTCTTCACTGCTTTATCCTGTTCCAGTGAACTGTTACACCAGCAATTAGGAACTGCAGACTGGTTTCAGGATAAAGTCCTGGGGCATCCATAAGGTTTATTTATGACAGTGGGGTTTCCTGTTTGGGGAGGTTTCATATTTGTGATCAGAAGCAGCTGATGGATTCTTTCAGGGACCGTGAGTGGTTGGAGGAGCTCAGCTTGTAAATGTGTGTGTAACTACATTTTTTAATCTTAATTTAGGGAGTTGGCTCACATCTCTCACCTGCACAGATATGTTAATAAGGATTTTGAAGTACATTGCCCAGCAAAACACAGAATGCACCACATCAAGTCCAGTTCATGCACCCTCACCTCGATTGCTGTGAATTAAATTTCATCTGGGTGATTCTGTGCAGCCAGCATGCAATGCCAAGTCCTGTGGTGGAATCATCCTTAACTATTTTGTAAATTCAAGGCATATTTTGGCAGTTTTGGTTGTCCAAAGAACCCACTGAGGCTTGGAGAAACTGAGGCGTGGTTTCTAGAGCTGGGTTGCCCCTGCCCTTTGTCCTGGGTGCAGATGTTGATCCCCTCGAGCTGTCAGCATCTGGATCTTGCACACCTGAGGCTTTCCTGCCCCTGGGACTGTGGTGTCCCCACTGCTGGGGACACTGCCCATGGAGGAGCTGTCCTCAGTTCATATCAGTTTTATCATGTTCATATCCTACCTCATTGTAAATAAGTTCAAATATTTTGAAGCAGCAACGAGTACAGAAGAGGTGAAGCTGGAAGAGACTCTGAACTTTGCTGGGTGAACAATTGATTTTTTCATTCCTCGTGGTTATGATCTGCACTTGATCGTGACCCTCCGGTGTCTTTGGCTTGGATTGATTCTCTTAATTCTTCAAAATAGCTTTGATTTCTGATTCTTTCACAGGAGCTGCTTGAACTGTATCTGGGAGTCGTTTTTGGGGACAAGTCCAGGGGGATGTGGCTGGTGCATTTTCCCAGTTAGGCCATTCTGGTGCAGCCTGGTTGTCTTAAGACAAGGGAAAAAGGGGAAGATTTATATTCTGTAGTCCATCCTGTGCGCTATTCATGTCAAGTATCATTTGGACTTTACCATAAATAAAACCCATGAATATTGCAGTGAAAAGTTGCCCCCATTATCCTTTAAAATCTGTTTCCCTCTCCATTTGTGCAGCACAATCTGTATCTTTCCCCAGCACCTCCAGTGCTGCAGTTTGCTGGGAAGTGAGTCTGTGCACGTGTTTGTGCATGTATGTTGTGTATCTGCTGAAATAATTAAATTGGGTCTCCCCTGCAATGCTTCGTGCCCCACAGCAGTGTTTTTATCACAGTAAATACCCCAGCAAGAGCCAGGATGTCACAGAAGTGTTGCTGTGTGTGGTTGTACCCCAGCAGAGTTGTTGTAGTCAGTGGTGCGGGCACCACGCTTGTTTTAACAGGAGATTCCCAATGACTGAACCATTTTGTATTTTAAATACTTCTGGTAATAAGCTTTATTATGCAGTTCCATGGTTTCTCACACAGAACAGATAACTCAGGACTTGAAATGAATGGCTGCAAAGCTTTGTGCAGTTGAGAAGTTCCAGTGTGGAGCTGTGACATTTTTAGGGACCTACAGAAAGGAGCCAGGTTTGTTGTCCTGCAGAGCTTTAAGAAATGTGTTAAACCCAGGTGCTCCTGCAGAGCTGGACCTCGAGCAGAGCCTTGGGGGTCTCTGCACCCTTTTTGCAGAATCACAGAATGTTTGGGCTGGATGAGATCTCAAGGATCATCCAGTGCCACCCCTGCCATGGCAGGGACATCTCCCACTGTCCCAGCTGCTCCAGCCCCAGTGTCCAGCCTGGCCTGGGGCACTGCCAGGGATCCAGGGGCAGCCCCAGCAAATCTGGGAATTCCAGCCCATCCCCTTCCCACCCTCACAGCCAGGAATTCCTTCCCAAAAATCCCATCCATCCCTGCCCTCTGGCACTGGGAGCCATTCCCTGTGTGCTGTCCCTCCATCCTTGTCCCCAGTCCCTCTCCAGCTCTCCTGGAGCCCCTTCAGGCCCTTCAAGGGGCTTGAAAGTCTCCCTAAAATTTATTCATCTCTGCCCAGGAAAGAGTGGGGTGAACTCCTGGAGAGGCACAAACCTTCCATGGGATCATCCCTGCCAGGATCCTGCGTTACGAAGCAAAACGGGAGAGAACATTTTTTTCCCCACAGATCTTTAAAAATGAGTGACTCTTTTAATTTTGCATTGTCAAGAAAAAGACAGAGAAATGAAGTAATATTTTTACTTCAGTGATTTAAAACAATTTAGTCTGTGGAGTAATGCAACTGTAGCTTCACTCCAGTGCAATTGAAATAAAACATGATGAAATATTAAAATACTGCATACACGCACCACTAAGATTAGATAGTCATTAGGACTGGAATATTGGCACCCTGTTAATTATTGCATTGCAAATGTTTCAGGCAGAAAACACATGTTTTCTTTTTCCCAAATGAAGTCCAGCAAATTAAAACCTGACCTAGAAGTGATAACTTCAAATATGATTTATTTTGCAATAAGCAAACGGAGTAACCCCACAGAGATTGTCAACAGTCAAACAAGAGCAATGATAAAAGGAAGGAACGTCAGCAGCTGGATGCTTTATTGTATTTGCTCTAATGAAGGCCAAGGAAACAGCTTGTTTTCCATGGGACTTAAAATTTTGTCTTACCAGGGAGTGGGCAGTGCTGCTGGAGTAGGGAAGTGTGGCAGGAGGTGGAGGGAGGGAGTTGGGTGATGGCTGGTGGTGACTCTGGCAGGTGTTTCATTTTATTTCAGCACACTGTTAAAAACACAATGCCAAAAAACCTTATAGAAAAAAGATAATAATCCCACTCCATCCACTCTTGCAAAGCTGAGTTCCATTGCTGTCTGAATCCCTGCTGGAGCATCTTTGGAACTGGAAATACTCTCAATTTATCAGTAGAGATGTCTCTGCCCTGGAGCCAGGCTGGCACACCTGGGGGCCTCACCTGGAGAGGAGCAGCTCCAGGGAGAGCTCAGAGCCTGCCAGGGCCTGGAGGGGCTCCAGGAGAGCTGCAGAGGGGCTGGGGACAAGGATGGAGGGACAGCACACAGGGAATGGCTGCCAGTGCCAGAGGGCAGGGCTGGATGGGAGATTGGGAATTGGGAATTGTTCCCTGGCAGGGTGGGCAGCCCTGGCACAGGGTGCCCAGAGCAGCTGGGGCTGCCCCTGGATCCCCGGCAGTGCCCCAGGCCAGGCTGGACACTGGGGCTGGAGCACCTGGGACAGTGGGAGGTGTCCCTGCCATGGCAGGGGTGGCTCTGGGGGGGATTCATGGCCCCTTCCCACCCAAGCATTCCAAGATTTTGTGATACCACAGCCCCTGGTGCTCCTCTGAAGGAATCCCTGCCTGCTTCCTCTGCTCTCCACATGTGGGGCTTGCAAAAAACACGGGGTAATGCTTCAAATTTGTCTTGGTATTTACAAACTGGGATTCCTTAGGCTGGAAAGAATTAGAAAATCTCCCTTCTGTGGTCAAGACAAACAAGAATAGTGATGGAA
>NC_052021.1:34700785-34705785 GCF_015832195.1 Motacilla alba alba
AAAGTTCGATGAAGATTACTGAGAAAAGGAAAAAAAAAGAAAAAAAAAAAAAACAGAATAAAAACCAGCAGCCCTCAGCTGCTGCCTGTGTTTCGTGCCTGTGTGGTGTGCAGGCAGGGCAGGAGCCCCGGAGGCCGGCGGTGGCCCCGAGCGCCGGAGGGAGGCCGGGGTTCCAGTACAGTGGCTCTGAGCAGCGCTGACAGCCCGGGGTCCCCCGGGAGCCCCGCTCCCCTAGAGCAGCCCGGCCTGATGGGCCCCCTGTGCCATGGCCGTGCTGGGAAATACCAGCTCTGGGAGATGGAGAGGGGGCCGTGCTGGGGGGCTGGGGGTTGTTGGGGTTTAGGGCGGCTGGGGGTGTGGGGTGAGCGTGGCCGCTCATCGCCCAGCGAGGTGGGCTGTGCTGGGGAGGGGGCTTGGGCTGGTGTTAATGGTCAAATGCAGGAGATTGCTAGGTTGAGTTGATTTGATTTGATTCCCCTGTCAGAGCAGGAGAGTTGTGCAGAAATCCAGCTCCGGCTGGATGTGCAGTCCCGATGAGGAAAGCCAGGCTTAGGTGCAGCCGTACCCAGGCAGGATTTGTGAGCTTGGTTTGACCCTGCCCTCGGCCCAGCTGTCATTACTCCTGAGTGAGTTTGTGCCCTTGGGATGTGCCACCTTCATGGGAAAGGCTGGCACCACTGGGCAGACCCCACTGGCACACCTTGGGGCGCTCTGGTATCTCCAGGTGAGGTGTCCATGGGCAGAGTGTGGAACCTGAGGCTGGGAGGACGGATGGAGGGGGACAGTGGGGACACCTGCCAGAGGTGCTGCAGTGAACACACCAGCTGCTAACAAAGCACCAGGAGTGGGCCAGGATATGGAATCCCAGAATCACTCAGGTTGGAAAAATCCTCCAAGATCCCTTCCCTGGCACTGCCATGGCCGCCACTGCCCCGTGTCCCTAAGTGCCACATCCCCAGCTCGTAAATCCCTGCAGAGAAGGGGACTCCACCCCTGAATTGGGTGACTGTGCCAGGACTGAACAGCCCTGTCCATGCAGGAATTTTTGTGAATATCCATTCTAAACATCCCATGGCACCGGAGGGACAAAGGATGAGGCAGAGGAAGGGATCACACTTTGCAGAAGGTGGGGTAGCTGTTTTTCCACAGAGACAAAGCCTCTCCCAGCACACTGCACACTTTCTATTCCCTTTTTTCCTGTCTGGCTTCCCGTGGCATTAAGGCTGATGGGATCGTGCTGTCAGGTCCTTCTCGTTTCCTTTTTTCCAGTTACTTCTGAGTTTGATGGATGGCCTCAGCCCGGTGTGACCAAGGGCTAGGAACATGATTATATTCCTCCAAACCCCAGGCAGGCTGCTGTCCACGAGCAGGACAGCCTGGAGCACCCGTCCCTCTTTGGGGACATGGGTGGGGAGGGCCTTTGTGGACACTCAGTCAGGGGAGTGTGGTTCAGTAGGCATCAAATTTAATGAATCTATTAATCTATTAATTGCAATACTCATGGAGCAGCTTCCCAACAGCTGTGGGGGGATTTTCCCACCCCCTTCGCAGCAGGTTCCTGCCCGTGGCAGGTTGATAATCCCACCAAATATCGCTGTGCTCTTCAGTTCCATCAGCCATCCACTGTCTCTTTTTGGTCCTTTTATAAATCCTGTGCTAAATTGCAAATCCCAGCCTAAGTGTGTGTTTGTCCGTCCTATCAATAATGCATCGCCCCCAAGTGTGGAAGGGGCAGCCACAAGTGAAACTGCCCACGGTAATTCGGGGCTATAAATCATATTTTCTGGTGGGTTTGGAGGCTGAGACTGTCTCAGCGAGATGGTTTGTGCCACTTTATTGTGATACTTGAGGAATATTTTTTTATTTGCTCCATTCCTCCATGTGTGTGTGTATATAAGTATTTATATAGCTGTATATATCCCTCTGCTTCCTTTTCAGCTGTCAATAGAGGGTGAATCCTGGACCTTTCTCTTAAGAAAAGAGCTTTCTTTTCTTAAGGCAGGTACAGATTGCCTCCTATATCAGGTGTCTTGTATAAAAATCTTCAAAAGAAATTACAGGAGGAGTTTTATTTTTGGAAGAGATGCAGAGCTGAGCCCTGGATTGTTGTCCACATTTGGGACCTAATTGAGATGCTGATCTGCAAAATATTCTGTGTCCAGTGGTGCATGTCTAGTGTTCAACTCGTATGTTCTGTCCTGCAAGTCTGGCCTGAGCTAAAGCATGATTCTCAAACAAAATATTAAAAAAGGATAAAAACCAGTTATTCTCTTACTGGTATTTAAACCCATCCTGGGTTTCAGGCTCTGGGGAAGATTCCCTGAGCTCCTGCTGGAGCAGGCTCAGCACTAATGGTGGGATCAATGGCTGATATTTTCCTTTTCCAGTAGTATTTGCAAGCAAACGCTTCTTGAAACTATAAAGTTATATACTATTTAGACTTCAAAATTAACATATTCTCTGGCATAAGCACAATTTTCACTTTTATTTTTTAATTTACCTGCTTGTGTTTTTGCAAGGAGGCGCCTACTTCTGTCTTAATCCTTCTGTCTTAATTCCTTAAACTGGAAAGATCCTGAATCCAACAAAATCACAGAGTAGAATCACAGAACCGTTAAGGCTGGAAAAGATCTCCAAGATCATCAAATCCAACTTTCACCTGAATGCCACCATGCCCACTAAACCCTAATAATGCATATATTAAACATCTCAAGCAGTCCTGACAGCAGTGGTTTGCTCTCACCAGACGTCATCCCCCAACATTTTCCAAATTAGCAAAACTTGGGCATTTTATTTTCTGGAGGAACAGCTTGAATCCTTTTTGGGGGTTGTACCTACCTCAACCCTTCTTTGTGGCATCAAATTCACCTCAATGTCACTTGTAGTTGTCATAGAGCCATTGAGGTTGAAAAGGACCTTTCAGGTCATCAAGTCCAACTCTGAGTCTTTCTGCTGTTGGGTTTGCCCATCCCAGACTGAGGTTATCCCATCCCAGGCACGCTGCTGGGATAATTTCCCACTCCATTTCCCAGTGCAACAGGAAGATGTGGAGAGAGAGCCACAGAAACATCTGGTGCAGCACATTATTTTAGGGCAATCCACAGGATTGAATCCACCTCAGCCCCACTGCAGGAATGAAAAGTTGAGTTTCTAAGGAGTGCATATGGAAGGACTTATTTCTGCTGTAAAGATTTCCTGACAAGCAGAAATATAATGCTTTTTGAAAACCTCATTAGAAAATCAATTATATCGTGACACTTAATGTTGGGTTATTTACAAGCGAGATGTCTTGTTGGGAAAAAACACAATAAAAATTCACACTTAATCCAGAAAAATGGGAGAGCATAAAGAAGAGTTAGGTTGTGTTATTAGCATGTTCAAAGGAGCAATTACCACAAAGCAGAGGGTTTGTGCTCCATCAGGAGCAACGATGAGATCTGATCGTGGAGGGACACGAGGTTTCACCCCCTCAGAGGGAGAAGGGCTGAGAGATGCTTTCAGGGCAGAATAATGAGTTTATTTATGGGTTTGTGTTGATGCCCAGTGCCCAGGTCATGCTCCTCCTCTTGCTTTTCCTCGTGGAATCACTAAGGTTGGAGAAGACCTCTAAAATCACCGAGCCCACCCATCAGCCAGCACCATGTTCACCACTGACCAGCCCCTCAAGTGCCACATGCACACCTTTTTGAACACTTCAGGTGACTCCTTCACTGCCCTGGGCAGCCCCTTCCATGCTTGACAACCCTTTCCATGGAGAAGCTTTTCCCAGTATCCAATTTAAACTTCCCGTGGCGTAACTTGAGGACATTTCCATCTCACAACCCTTGATTTCTTTGGGTTTCAATGCCTTCAAAAAGAAAAGTTCACCTTGGCACTTGGGGAATGGCTGCTGGGAGGCTGCGGCTGCTAAACCAGCAGCTTTCTTTGGAGAAAAGAATGGGAAAACTCTTCCAATTCCATGGAGTCACAGAATGGTTTGGGTTGGAAGGGACCTTAAAGCTCATCTCTTTCCACCCCCTGTGCCATGGCAAGGGACACTTGCCAAATTTCTCTGCTGCTGATTAGGAACACATGACCTCAATTGCTGATTTATTATTTTTTTTCTTAACTGTAAGAGTTTTTAGGACTGGGCTGTTGTCTTCAAATGGAAAATACTTGATCTGAAGCAGAAAATTTTGTCATGCAAATGTGAGCAAGATGCAGCTAATCTAATATCTATCCCCTGCATCGCTCACACTGAGGGAACTCTAGAAAAGGGCTAATTTCTAGCTGAAATCCTTGTCTTACGTGGCCTGCAATCTGAGTTTGCATCAGATGCAGAACTAATGGTGCTTGTTTCCTGCAGAGTTAAACCTAAAATGTGTAACTACAGGCTCATGTGTGTGTTTGTGGCAGAAAAGAATTGTTGTGTGTTTTCATCTTTCATTCTGCATCATGCCTGTGGTAGTTCACTGTCTGTAGCTGTGAAGTTTCTGTGCTTTGCCTGGTTTTTAATTTAAAAATCCATGGGATTGATACTTTTACTTCATAATGAGCAATTGGGCCATGAGAAGAACATTTTTGGCAGTAATTAAATTGAGAAAAGGTGACTTGAATCATCAGAGGAGCATTGGGGGTGAGGCTGAAGGGAAGATAGAGAGGGACTGGGGACAAGGATGGAGGGACAGCACACAGGGAATGGCTCCCAGTGCCAGAGGGCAGGGCTGGATGGGAGATTGGGAATTGGGAATTGTTCCCTGGCAGGGTGGGCAGCCCTGGCACAGGGTGCCCAGAGCAGCTGGGGCTGCCCCTGGATCCCTGGCAGTGCCCCAGGCCAGGCTGGACACTGGGGCTGGAGCACCTGGGACAGTGGGAGGTGTCCCTGCCATGGCAGGGGTGGCACTGGGTGGGATTTGGGGTCCCTTCCAAACCATTCTGGGATTCCATGAAGAGAGGACACACTTATTTTCCTCCAATTTCAGGATTTTAGGAATCTCCTCAGGAACAGTCTGGAGTGCTGT
>NC_052021.1:34710785-34738285 GCF_015832195.1 Motacilla alba alba
AGAGAAATTTATATTATTTATATGGAACAGAACAAACCAATTTACAAGAAAGGCACTTAAGTGGGGAGCTTATTTATTAATGAGTGTAGTACACAAGCTAATGGGGTTGTAATGCAGATGCACCTAAAGCTCGGAGGACAGCGGTCTCCAGGCACTCTGCTTCAGAGAGAGGAGGGAAAGCAGGCTGGGAAAATACTCCTGCCCCATTCCAGATGGAGTTCTGTAAAGCAGTTTTGTCTGTCTCGTCTTAGCAGGGTGGTCTGTCCCCAGCTCTCCCATCACAGGGCGTTTTGGAGTAGCAATGAGATTGGACAAGAGGGGTGGGATGAATGGGAATGGCTTCAGGCTGAAGGAAGGTGGATTTTGATGGGATGTGAGGAAGGAATTCCTGGCTGTGAGGATGGCAGGCCCTGGCACAGGGTGCCCAGAGCAGCTGGGGCTACCCCTGGATCCCTGGCCAGGCTGGACATTGGATCCCTGGCCAGGCTGCCCCTGGATCCCAAGGCCAGGCTGGACATTGGATCCCTGGCCAGGCTGCCCCTGGATCCCAAGGCCAGGCTGGATGGGGCTGGGAGCACCTGGGACAGTGGGAGGTGTCCCTGCCGTGGCAGGGCTGAAATGAGATGAGCTTTAAGGTCCCTTCCTACCCAAACCATCCCAGGATTCTGATGTGGCAGTGCCAGGGCTGTAAATCCCTAGATCCCACTTCATCCTGTGCAAGGAGGTCCAGGTGTGATTTTTAAGGTCACAGCAACTCTGCACCCCAGGGCAGCACCTCTGCACGGGGAAGTTCCAAAACCCCTGGATCCAGCAGTGAGGCATCCCCCTGGGTCCAGAGGCTGGTGGGAAGATGGGAGAAGCAAGAGCCGTGCTGTGGCCAGGCTGGTGCATGAGGGGCAGGGTGTGTTTAAATCACAGTTCCTATGCTCAGCCTTTAACAAGCTCCTTCTGAGGTGGCAGTTTATAGACTCCTATTTCAGTTCATTATAACAGCGCTTTTTGAAACAGTATTTTTATTGGTTTTATTGATGTGCCCTGCTGGCTTTCCAATCCAGCATTGGGTCCTGCTTGGTAACCTGAGAGAAAAGCTTTTCCTCCTGGATGCAGAGGATGCAGGGATGGCCTGTGGCAGGGGAGGGCTCTCTTGGTACCTGCAGAAGGGCCCCTCCTGCCAGAGCCTGCCCAGAGCTGACCGAGGCACTGTGGGGTGTTGGGAAGAGCAAGCTCCAGTCAGTTTGATCCAAATGAGGGAAAATGCTCTTTAGTCTTTGTTCTCCTCACTGTTGTATTTTTGTGGTTGAGGCCAAATTGCTGAGAGGTACAGCCAGTTCTTGGCTGGGTGATGCCATTTTGGGAGAGATCCTGCTGATGCGCATGGTAGCAGCCTCAAAGCCCTGCAGAAAGGCTCTGGAGATCTCTGTTAACTATGCTGTTTTAATTTGGAAGTATTAGTTTTTCTGAGGTGCTCTAAGGTGTCCCCCGAGTCTTCTGTTCTCCAGGTGAACAGCCCCAGCTCTCCCAGCCTGGCTCCAGAGCAGAGGGGCTCCAGCCCTGGAGCATCTTTGTGGCCTCTGGACTCACTTCAGCAGGAGATGCTCAGGGGTCACAGACTTTACACCCACACTGGGAACTCGCTTTGAAAAACGTCCTGGCAAGTTGAATTCTTAACAGGTTCCTGATTTATCTGTATCTTAATTCATTTTAATAGGCTGGAGGATCTGCAGGTGCTGTTGATTATAATTCTTGGTGCTCACTGTCATCGGAATTCATGCACTGACTCACGTCAAGGTGGACATCCAAAGTCAGGGCCCAGTTCCAATAATTCAGCCTTAAGTTTTTGTCCTTCAGTGTCCCCGTGCACCAGATCAGAGACCTGGGTCTTGCAGTGTAAGGGTTGTAATGTGTATTTTAACTCCCTTAGGCTTGGTGGATTTTTTTTAAAATCCATGCATAATTGGGATTATATCTATCTGAGATATGTAGAAAAAAATGCAAATTTGACTTCAGATACCAGTTAGCAATTGGGTTATCACTGCGAGGCAGAGTGCTGAGTAGGGCTGGTGGGTCTGTGGCCATTGCAGAGGGCTGGGGATGGTGGTGGATGCCCAAAAGCAGCCTTGCAGAGGGCTGGGGATGGGGATCAGTCCCCAAAAGCAGCCTTGCAGAGGGCTGGGGGTGGTGATGAATCCCCAAAAGCAGCCTTGCAGAGGGCTGGGGATGGGGATCAGTCCCCAAAAGCAGCCTTGCAGAGGGCTGGGGGTGGTGATGAATCCCCAAAAGCAGCCTTGCAGAGGGCTGGGGTGGTGATCAGTCCCTAAAAGCAGCATTGCAGAGGGCTGGGGATGGTGGTGGATCCCCAAAAGCAGCATTGCAGAGGGCTGGGGATGGTGATGAATCCCCAAAAGCAGCCTGGCAGAGGGCTGGGGATGGTGATCAGTCCCCAAAGCAGCCTGGCAGAGGGCTGGGGATGGTGGTGGATCCCCAAAAGCAGCATTGCAGAGGGCTGGGGATGGTGATCAGTCCCCAAAAGCAGCCTTGCAGTGGGCTGAGGATGGTGGTCAGTCCCCAAAAGCAGCCTGGCAGAGGGCTGGGGATGGTGATCAGTCCCCAAAGCAGCGTTGCAGAGGGCTGGGGATGGGGATCAGTCCCCAAAAGCAGCCTTGCAGTGGGCTGAGGATGGTGGTCAGTCCCCAAAAGCAGCCTTGCAGTGGGCTGGGGATGGGGATCAGTCCCCAAAAGCAGCCTTGCAGTGGGCTGGGGATGGTGGTCAGTCCCCAAAAGCAGCGGGGCCGGCGGCGCAGCGCAGGGAGTGCGGTGTGCGGTTTGAGGGTCCCCTGCAGCCAGCCCTAACACAGTTAATTGCCTGTGATAAAACCGACCTCCCGGGTCTGATGGGAGACTTCTTTTATATAAGAAAAAATGTTTTGTAACAATTTCTTGTAAGAGCTAAAATTAACTGACTTTCTTTTAACCTAATTAAAGCTGGAGCTGATGGTATCACCTATGCTTAATGTTGCCGAACATCTCGGGCAGTGTGCTGTGCTTGGAACTTGGCTCCAGCTCTGCTTCCTGCTCTAAAACATTCCATGTGAAGCATCTGCTCGGTTGTTGCTTCAGGGTGTGCTCGATCTCCCCCGTTCTCAATCTAGAACAGGGTGGTCCTTCCCAACACAGAAGATGCACAGAAAATGGGCTTTTTTTATCTTTTCGGCGAATTCTCCAGTCGTTCTGCTGCCAAACCTGCTGATTTGAAACGGAAATCTTTGTGAGGAGGTCACTCTGATATTAGGGATATTCGTGCTCTCTCAGTAGGGCCCAGCTGTTGGTGTTTGAAGGGTTTCATTGATGGAGGGGAGTGGGTCTCTCTGGGGAAGGTCTCTGAGCTGACAGAGCTCCCGGCGCTGATGAGCACCAGAGCTGACTGTGGCTGTCTTGGCCTGGATGATTCCTGCTAGCACAGATGGGGTACAAACGTGCAGGATGAAATCTGGAGAGGCCAGGAGTCAGTCTGGAAAAGCTGTGGGTGGGAAACAGGAAGAAAGCAGTGCTGGAATGGGCGACCAGTGCGGAGGTGGAGCAGGAAATCTTCAGCAGAGCAGTAAGGTCACACTGAGAGTCCAGAACACGTGAGGTCAGCAGGGTGGTGGTGGCAGAGCTTTAAAGGTGGCCAAGGAGAGGACTGTGGACAGGAGTGAGGGGAAAAGGGGAATGGCTCCAAACTGCCAAAGGGCAGGGATAGATGGAATATTGGGGAGAAATTCTTCCTGTGAGGGTGGTGAGGCCATGGCACAGAGCAGCTGGGGCTGCCCCTGGATCCCTGGCAGTGCCCAAGGCCAGGCTGGACATTGGGGTTTGGAGCTCCTGGGACAGGGGAAGGTGTCCCTGCCCATGGCAGGGGTGGCACAAGATTATGTTTAATGTCCTTCCAACCCGAAGCAGTCTGGGATTGAGGGAAGGAGGGTGGCATGGAGCAGACAGCAAAGGGCACTGGGAGGCACAGGGGAGGATTGAGGTTGTTGAAGAACCAGAACTTTCCAGCTGGCTGTTGCTTTAACAGAGATCTTTGCTCCTAGTGGGATTCCCTGCTGTGAAAACACAAGAAATGCTCAGGGAAAGGGAGCCAAGCCCACACACACAGAGCATTGTTTTCCTCGGACGTGTTTCAGGTGCTCCTCGGGAAGTCACCGCCGTGGTCTCGCAGTGCCACATCCCAGGGCAGGATCTTGTTTGAAATCTGTGTCTCCCTGTATAGGATTCCAATCAAAACTTTAATGGTGCAGGGCAGTGAGTAGCATTTAATGACCTTCAGTGCTATCACTTGAGTCTTTTGGGCATTGACATTGATTTTCCTTATCTTGGCATGTGGAGACAGGAGTCTCACTCCATCCTTTGAACTGTTTGCTGGTGCACACCAGGAGCAGGGAATAAGCAGGGAGCAGCTTTGCGGGGATCATGGGCTTGGGCAAGCCCAGTTTGCCCCCAGATTTAATGTCAATAATTGCAAAAGTTGGGGAAAAAAATGACACTATTTGGGTATCTTTGTATTTACTCAAAGGTGTGTTTATTTATTACTTAGTGTATCAATAATTTAATCTGTTAATGAATTATGTGATTAATTATAATTTATTTGTTATATTGTTTATTTGGAATTTATATTGTGTAAATGATGCTCAAATCTCTGTGCAGGTGCTTCTTTCCCAGGGTTAAAGAGAGGATGCAGAATTTCTCACCAGTTAGATCTGTAACAGCTTGCATCCTCCAGAACAGATAAAAACAGAATAAGGAAAACATTGCACAGGTTGTATGACAAGGGCTAAGTCTGACTCAGCTCCAATTTCTTGTGTTCTTCCCTAAATGCATCAATTTTTTTCTTAATAGGTCTTAAAAGGAGCGGTGTCGAGGCTGTTCTCCAGGAATTGGGGGTTATTGCTGTTTATTGCAGCTCTCATCCCTTTTTTAATCTCTCCCTCCCATCACAGAGCCACTTCATTTATAAGCAGCTAAATTAAACTATGTCAGGATGTGCTTGGCCATGAATTTTAAACCTAAAAAGGCGCTTTGTTCGTTGCTTCAGTTGTGGGGAAGAAATGCAGCAGAGCCACCCGGCTATTTGAACTCTTTATTTGCCACATTTACAATATTAATAACACTGTTTCCAGAAGTTGTCACATCAAGTAAAAGATCTTCATTCCGGGCTGTCTTTTGGGGCCAAATAGAGACTGGATGCATGCATTTAATAAATTGTAGTCTCAAGTAGTCATTTTGGTAAATAATTAGCTTGGGTGGAAGAATAAGTTAGCATATTGTATGCATCTAATGCTGCAAATGTACACCCAGCAAACTTTGCTATTAATCAACAGTCAAGCACTGTAAGTTGGGTCTCATACATAATGAATTGTCCTGAAACCTCCTGGGCTTCATTGATAGAAAAATAAGAGAAAACACCAGTGTAGTAAGCTTTGGAATAAAATTTAACGAGATTGCTCTGCATCCCGTAATCGGTTTGGAGTCATTAGAGACCAGATAACTCAGCTGCAGTTTTGGGGTGGCTTTAGCCTTCATCTATCAAAGAAAGGCTGCTTAGGTGACATTTAGGTGTGGATAAAATACATTTTTAGTTCATTTCACAATGAAGGCTCCAGTAAAAACGTCGACTCACTCTGTGTTGTTGTGGAACAAGTCATGCTGCCTCACTAAGTCCCATTTTAATGTTAATTTTTGTGTGCTAATCATCACTGATCCTTCCATCTGAAAGGTAACACAGCAGCTATTTCTCCAAAAGAAAATTAGTTTGGTAAGATAAGCACAGATCTATATAATTGTAAGAAAAGGACAGCTTTCAGTTTTCAGATAGTGCAACTTTTTTCTGTTATGAATTCAGGTGTGTGAGAGTTGTGTGACAACTTTTCTTCAGTCATTTGCTGATCAAACAAAAAAAAATGTCATTAAAAAAACAATCATTCTAAAATTATTCTGGCCCCTCATATGTATTTTATGGCAAGAGTTACCATTCAGGTTCTAGAGGATCCAGGACAGTGACTTCTCCTGCAAATGTAAACATTTACTCTGGTTTAGGAGCTCTGTTATTTATTTTTTTACATATCTATATAGATATATATCTATCTCTCTCTATATATGTATAGATATGTATAGATATCTATAGATAAAACTTATATAAATATTAAGAATTATCTGTACTAATGACACTCATGGAGCTCTGTACCAACAGTCACCAGGCTCTTCACACCACTGGGGAAGAGAATCACAAAAAAAAAAAAAAAAAACCAAAAAAAAAAGGTAAAATTACAAAATTTTAAATTATGAAATATTACCTAAAAATTAAAAATTTAGAATTTATAATGTAATCTGAGTCTGCCCACATATATCAATGGCACTTTGTTGACTCCAGGCTAGGAGGAGTTGCAATCTTTATTTCGTTGAGGAGCTTTTTTCATTTCTGTCTTAAACAAAAAAAAAAAAAAAACAAAAACAAAAACCAAAAAAAAAAAAGTTGAAACTTTTAAGATTGGAGTAAAGGGATCTCTTCACTGGCTCAGTTTCTAGACCTCTCCTTAAGCAAACCACTGGAAGGTGAGGTGCTTTTCCAGGGATGAAACACTCAGGTGTGTGAAGCAGTGGAACTGGCGTTTTGGATGTTAGATTCAACCAATCAATTGTATTTTAAATACACAAATATTTTATAAATAGACATCTATTTTATAAATACATTATGGGAGCTGCTAGGGCATTCTCCTAGTATTTATTTATGCTAAGGAAGCTGCCAGCTCCTGGCTTTCCCCCAGGGAATGTGCCAGCATAGCTGTGTTACATCCCCTTCCTTTCAGCACAGCTCGAGTCCACCTTGCTTCCCTTAACTTCCTGAAGGACTGAGGCGAAAAGCAGCTCAGAAATAAATAATGAGCATCCTGCCACTTCAGGACGAGGCTCCTCCCAGCATTTCTCTGGTTCCCATCATGGCTGAGCTATTTGGGATGATCCCGAAGCCAACCCGGTGCTTACATGTTTATTTTGGAAGCGCCTTAGAAACTCCCAGTTCTTGGCAGTGGCTTTGGAAGGAGCCTGTTAAACTGAAACAGGTGCTGCTGCTTTCCTCCCCCTCTGCTGGAAGCAGCTTCTCCTTCCTTTCATCCCACACAGAGGTGAGGAGGGCTGTGGGAACCCAGGACATCCTTCTGGATGCCCTGGATGGCCAGAGCCGCTGGCAGGGGGCTCTGAGACCCTGGCAGCAGCCAAAGACACACGTGGGGTTTTGATCTTAGCCCGTGGAGCAAATCACCAACTCTGTATGAAGAATCACAAGCCACACACACAAGTTCAGGTATTGCAGTAGAAGTAGTCACGAAGTGAAAGGAAGGATTTTTGAGTGCTGTACAAGGGGGTTTTAAGCCTTGTACACAGGGGTCCAAGTTTTGTACATGGGGGTCAGGGGTTCTAAGATGGAGGGATTTGGGTGCGCCCTGTCCTCCTCCTTTCTCCTTCCCAGCCTCCATGTCTTTGGTGATGTTGGCACTCACAGATTGGTTTAGAGTAGAAAGTCACCATTCAATATAGATGATGGGCATTGGGGAAAAAGAATAAACATGGAACACGGAATGTGTGATATAAAAGATGGCAGCAGCCCCTGGGAGGGCAGTGTGCCTTTGTCTGAGCTGCTGAACGGGCCACAGCAGCTCAGGAGAAGAATCTTTTTAGATAACCAACAATAAACAACCTTGAGAACAGACAACAGAGGACTGCTGAGTCTTTCTTCGAAGGCACGGGTTGGAGGAGAGACTTTTCCATCTTTCGGGGTCACCCCAATCCGGGGCATGAAACCCCACAACTGGCACCCAACGTAAGGCACGAAACCCCACAGAGGGCGGGAGCAGCGGGGCTGGGATGGAGCTTTGGGAAGGCCCTCTCGGCCGCAGGAGCCAGCTGCCCCCACGGGCTGGGGCAGGCTCTGGGAAGGGCTGGAATGGAAAGGAATGGCTGGGATGGCAGGGGGAATGGTGTGCAATAGCTGTGGGGTGTGAAAACCCTAATCCTGGGTTCCCACCTTGGGATTGGTCTGGGGCTCTCTTGGGCGTCACCACCACGGGCTGGAGATGTGCAGCAGCAGCCTGGAAAAAGGCTCCTTGTGAGACTCATCCAACTGGGAAAAATACACATTTCTTCCTAGATGTCTTTAGGTAGCTTAAAATGAGCTTTTATTTCTGATTGGGGAGTTTGTAGTTGTGATGAAGCATCCCACTGTAAAGCCATGTTGGTCGTGTGAATATCCATTTACCCCAAATATCCCCAAAAAGTTAAGGCAGACGTGTGACACTGCTGATGTATTAGAGGGCACCACCTTACTGCAAACAAAAAACTTCTAGGTCAAAATAAAACAAAAAAATTCTAGGTCAAAATAAAACTAAACTAAACTAAACTAAACTAAACTAAACTAAACTAAACTAAAATAAAATAAAATAAAATAAAATAAAATAAAATATTAAGTGCACTCTAAACCCCAACAGCAACAATTGGTTGTTGACCAGGTAAAAATACAAAACTCTCCACTTTGAATTTTTTGGGATGCCAGGCAGCACCCAGCATAATTCAGGAATGAAAGACAAGTGCAGTGAACCACTCTGATGAAAGTGGAAGTGATTTAAACAATATTGATGTGGTTTAAATAAATGTTTCTCATGATTACAGCCCCTCTGAAAAAAAAAAAAAAAAAACAGTCATTGGCATTTTTTAAGGAAAAATAAAAAATGTTTTCCAGGGCGAAAACAAAGCGGTCAGATTTCTTACATCTTACATCATTTGTTTAGGGTTTGGGGTTTTTTATTTTTCAATGAACACACACATGTTATTTTCCTGTATAAAAGTAAAAGTGCATCTTGTTGATCACAAGTTTAGGACCTAAACTTTCCATGGTCAAAGCAGTGAAAGGCCACTTTGGCCAGCACCCTGTGTGCTGCTGGTGCCTCTGTGATCCTTTCCTTGGGGGTCACCCAGGGCAGGACATTAGGAAACGCCCTTTTTTCTTCTTCATTCCCAAAGTTCAGGCCCAGGTAGTTCATATGGCTCTCAGGTGTGTGTTTTTTCTCTAAATTTCAGCTTGTTCCTGTCCATCTTGACTCAGAGGTGCTCAAAGATCCATGCCTGGAGTAGGGAGTTGAGAAACCTTCCAAGAAACCTGACCCTGAGCAGAGGGATTTCCTTCCAGGGGGGGAATTTCCCATGATGTAACTCCTCTGCTCTTCTTACCAATGTTTTCAGACCACTTGGACTCTGCTCTTTGAAAGGTACTTAAGGCTTTGAAGCCTGAGAAAATCCTTTAAAAGGCAGCTGGTGCTTTCAGCGGGATATTTAATGCCGAGGTAGTTTGTGGAAGTTCTGCTATGCAAGTTTGGAGAGGGAAAGGGGAGGAGGGAAGGGCAGGGAGGGGAGGGGGGGCAGCAGAAGACACCCATGCATGAGTTATGTGCCTTCTTTTTCTTTATTAAAGCTGTCAAATTCCCAGGAATAGCTGTTGCCATCTCTAGCCAAGCAAAATTAATGTGAAGGTTTTCCTTTTTTTTTTTTCCAACTCCCTGCCAGTTTGAAGCTCTGGCTGTGTGTGTTGGCACGCGGAGCGTGTGTCCTGCAGGAAAAGAAGTCAGTGCATTCCTGGAGAGCAAATTCATTTCTGCCCTGCAAAGCCTTCCCTTTCCTGGCCGGGGAGGTGGCAGGTGTTGGGAAAGCCTCTGGTGTTGAATTGCTGGGAGAACGGCCCCACCAAAAACATCTGGAGATGTTCAGCAGCGGCAGGGCACTGCGATTAAAAGCAGCAATTAAAAAGAAAATTAAAAATAAATTCTCTCCAAACACTCCTGCCAGGGGGCACCTGGAGAAGTGAGGAACGTGTGTGTGATGGTTTGGCTCGGAATGGAACCTCAAATCCCCCCCAGTGCCACCCCTGCCATGGCAGGGACACCTCCCACTGTCCCAGCTGCTCCAGCCCCAGTGTCCAGCCTGGCCTGGGGCACTGCCAGGGATCCAGGGGCAGCCCCAGCTGCTCTGGGCACCCTGTGCCAGGGCTGCCCACCCTGCCAGGGACAATTCCAAATTCCCAATCTCCCATCCAGCCCTGCCCTCTGGCAGTGGGAGCCATTCCCTGTGTGCTGTCCCCCCATCCTTGTCCCCAGCCCCTCTGCAGCTCTCCTGGAGCCCCTTTAGTCACTGGGACGTGCTCCCAGAGTCTCCCTGGCTGCTCCCCACTTGTTTTGGGGGTGACTGATGGGTTGGCTGCCCTTGGGCTGGTCCCTGTCTGCAGCTGGAGGCAGAGCCCTGAGCTGCTGCTCCCAGAGCCGTGAGGAGATGGAGTTTTTCTGGTTTATTGGTGACATTACAGCCCAAATTATTTCCAGACTCCCAAGAATGGGAAACAGGATGATGTGAAAAACATAAGGAGACCGTAGCTTTGAGCACTCTTCGTGCTCTTCTGGATAAATGGAGCAGAAAAGCCTCCCCACTTCTGTGCCAGGTTCCAGAGGAGTTGTTGTTATTATATTCTCTCATTATTATTTTGTTGTAGCTCTAACATTTCATAGTAAAACAGAGCCATATTCTGCTGGGTTGTACCTGTGTGAAATAATGGATTATCCGTGGTGTTGGGAGCTTGGTTTGAAGTCCATGCCATGGGGATTTGGGCACAAAAGTTTGTGCATGGATTCTCATACTTTTTCTTTTAGCAAAGATATTATTAATCAGAAAAACGGCATAAAGTAGACACCAGGTTTAAAAAGCAACTTGATCCTACTTCACATACATAAAGTCAAAAGCATCAATTTGATAAATAAATGGAAAGAGAGATAAAATTGCACTTACCTCCTACCAAAGGGGATGCAAAGCTGGTTCTGCAGATTTGCTTTGCCCCTGCTCCAAGCTGTGGACTCTGTGCAGCTGCTGGAGTGCTTTATTGTCCTTCTCCACGTCCCTCCACTTCCCCAGCAGTAGCTAGGGGGCCTTGAGTGGTTCACTGTGGTATTTTTGGGGTTCCCCAGCAGTAGCTAGGGGGCCTTGAGTGGTTCACTGTGGTATTTTTGGGGTTCCCCAGCAGTAGTTAGGGGGCCTTGAGTGGTTCACTGTGGTATTTTTGGGGTTCCCCAGCAGTAGTTAGGGGGCCTTGAGTGGTTCACTGTGGTATTTTCGGGGTTCCCCAGATGGAGGAGGATTGATGAATCTGACTCCATGTTCTTGGAAGGCTAATTTATTATTTTATGATACTATATTATATTAAAGGATACTATACTAAACTGTACTAAAGAATAGAGAAAGGATACAGACAGAAGGCTAAAAGATACTAATGACAAACTCGTGACTCCTTCCAGAGTCCTGACACAGCCTGACAGGGATTGGGCATTTAGTAAAAACAATTCACATCAAACCAATAAACAACCACCTGTGGGTAAACAATCTCCAAACCACATTCCAAAGCAGCAAAACACAGGAGAAGCAAATGAGATAATTCTTGTTTTCCTTTTTCTCTGAGGCTTCTCGGCTTCCCAGGAGAAGAATCCTGGGCAAGGGGATTTTTCCAGAAAGTATGACAGTGACAGTTCCCAATGAATCAGGAGCTGAGGCAGGGCTGGGGGCATGGCAGAGCCTTGGCTCAGGCACCAGGCTGAGGGCTGAGCTGCTGAGGGTGGCCGTGCCCCAGCCCTGGGCACATCCCTGATCCCATCCAGGCTCCTCTGGTGATCCCAGCTGGGTCAGGCTCTGCAGACCCTGGGTCTCTCTGCACAGCTGTCCCGTGGTGAAAGCAGAGCCAGGCTCTTTATTCTGTTCCTGCAACATCCCTTGGTTCATTTGCTTTGGCTTTTTGCTCTGAGGAGTCTCACAAGATCCTGTCCCCTCCTCACAGCACGCTCAGGAGTCGGGGTTGGTTTGCTCTGTCCCTGTACCTGGCTGGCACAATCACTCTGGTTCTCTTCCCTTGTCTCAGGTTCACATGTATTTTGATGTTGCCACAGTTTTCTCTTCATTTTCCTGGTTCGGGGCACATCCAAGCTCTCACCAAAGACTCTGCTGTTGTGGTCAAACACTGAGGAACTTGTGGCTTTGTTTCCAGCTGGGAGAAAAAGCTGCCAGCATCAGGAAACCTTTGGGTGGCCCCTCAGTGGTGGTGAGGGTTCTGGTTTTGAGGAGATTGCTGGCAGGGGTTGCTGTTCTGGCATCACCCTTGATGTTGTCCCCATCATTTCCCATGGATGCACTGTGTGTTTACTGCTGTCCTCACACAGGTCTCTGCAGTTCTGAGGGACTCCCCCACCACACCCCAGCCTTGGGGAGCACCAGGAGAGCACCCCCACCCCCTTCCCAGCACTGCCCTGCACCCCTGAAAACATCCAGCTTGGAAACACAGCTGGATACGTGCAAATCCAGGGCTCCCTTTGTCACCGCTCTCCTCCACACCTTGCTCTTCCAGAGGAAAAGAAAGAAGAAGGAGCAGGGGAAGGAGCACATTTTTATTTACAGGTGCTTTCTGTTCGCTCACTTTGCTCCTCAGCCCCTGCAAGCACGAGCTGCCACTGAAAATCAAATGAATTCTCAATTGCTTCCTTCCAATTCAATCAGGGGAGGGAAGCAGAGACCTGCCACGGCGCTGGAGGAAGCAGGGAGCTGCTTCCTTCCCTCCTTCCCCAGGGATGGCCTGGGGACAAGGGACTGCACCCCCAGGGGACGCGGAGGAGGAGCCTCACCTCCGTCCCCCCTGGAAGCACAAGGATGTGTCACCCACCGTGGCTTGGGTGGTGTTCCTGCTCCCTGACATTTCCCTCGTGGCTGTCCCCTCGTTCCAGTCTTCCATGGGTTTTCTGACGGGTTCACAGCACTGTGCCATCTCTGCGTTTGTAGGGCTGATGAGGGTGAGGTTTTGTCACTGCTGTGAAGAATCCCTTCACTTTTCTCTGAGAAGGAAAAAGGTCTGACTCCAGAGTAAATGTTTTGATTTTGCTGATACAGAGAGTGTGAATCCTCGGTTTTATCACAGCATCACAGAGTTGTTTTGCGTGGAAGGGACCTTCAAGCCCCCGTGTTGTTCCACTCAAGGGACCAGGGGGAATTGTGGGAATCCATAAAATCAGAGGGTTTTGGTAAAGCTGCAAAAGGCAGGCCTCAGAGACAGCAGAACTGTGATTGGAGCTGAGCAGTAGCCATGAGATTGGTCAGCAGAAAAATTATGTAAGTAGAAGAGTAAGGACAAATAGAACAATGGTCTGTGTATTAATGCTTGTCTAGAATAACTCCCTCAGCTGCAGAAAAGTCTTATCTAGAGAGATGTTAGGAAGTTCTAAGCTTAATAGTGGAGCTCTGTGCATTGTGTTTGAAGGCTCACAAGCAGGTGTTGTATTCTAAATAAGCAAGCATTGTTTAACCAAAGGTACTTGTGCTTATAGTGGTTGGATGGAACCACTGTCATTGTGCTTTTGCTTTGTGTGATTGGCCAAAAAGCTTTCAAAGTGAGCTGTAACATTAAATTCTTGGTCTGCTGCCTGGATGTGAGCTGCTGGCATCTTCCCATTGTCATAACCAGGTAATGAGAGTGATGCTGGAAAATCAGACAGCTCAAGGCAGGTTCCCAGCAGTCCCGTCCCGTTGGAGATTTGTACACAGCCCCCAGCTGGTGATATCCCTTCACTTTTCTCTAAGAAGAAAGGTCTGACTCCAGATTAAATGTTTTGAGGTTTTTGTTTTGCTGATACAGAGAGTGTGAATCCTTGGTTTTATCACAGCATCCCAGAGTTGTTTTGCATGGAAGGGACCTTCAAGCCCCCGTGTCGTTCCACTCAAGGGACCGGGTTGTTCAGAGGCCTGTCCAGGCTGCTTTTGTCATTTTCAGCAGTGTAACCTTGCATTTCTCTGTGTCTCAGCAGGGCAGAGTCCTCGGTGGCCTGCGAGGTGTGCGAGGGGGCCGAGGAGATGCCGGAGCCCCTGCAGCAGTGCACGGCCTGGCTCCGAGCCTACTTCTGTGAGCCAGCCACCACAGGGACCCTGCCCGTGCCTGCCTTCCACCACCCCCTGCTCCAGAGAGGTCAGTGCCACCCTCCCTGCCCTGTGCCAGCAGCCAGTGGCCCCCGTCTCCCCCGTCCTTGCTCTGTAACTGTCGTGGTTCAGCTGCTGAGGCTGCAGGGTTGGGCTGTGAGCGCACCTGAAGGGCTGTGAGCTGTGGTGCCACAGACAGCTTCCATGAAAATCCTTTTGCCAGGATTTCCTTCTCCTGAGGAGCTGAGCAGCCTCGAGACAGAAATGTAACCAAGAACTCTCTGCTGCTGTGGGATGCAGCAGCTGCTGCCTTGGTTGGTCCATGGAGGTGTTTCTAATTAATGGCCAATCAAGGATGCAGCTGGCTCAGGCTCTGCTCAGCCACAGCCTTTGTTATTCATTCCTTTCATTTGTGGAAGACTTTGGTCCATCCCTAGGGCACAACCTTCCTCTCAACCCTCTCAGGGCTGAACCCCAAACCAGCAGCTAAAGATCAGCAGTGCTCACACCAAGGAATCCCATTCACAAAGCCAAAAAAAAATACAGGAGCCCATTTAGGAAAACTATGGAAAAAGAAAAAAAAAAGTTTTATTTATATATTTTTAAATATTTTTGTAAAATTTTTTGTTTTATAAAGCACTGAAGAACTTTTAAAAGAGGAAAAATAAGGGTATTTGTTAACAGGGAGCTTCCTGAGGGAAACAATCACCACCCTTGGGAGGGCTCTTCAGGAAGGTTCTTCAGCACCATCCAGGCTCAGAGCCCAGCCAGGAGCTGGGCAGGGCTGGGACGTGGCTGGGGGCTGTGAGCATCACCCGAGGGTCCCTGCAGCACCCTGGCCTTGTGAGGGTGGCCCTGGGGTGCCACTGCTCCTCGGGGGCTCTGGGTGTGACCAGCTGCAGCTGGGCTGCAGGGCAGCGCTCTCCTTTCAGCACGTGCACGTGCAGCTTGTTCTCATTGAGCTCCTTCACTTGCTCCTGGCCTGGCCCAGGTCTGTGTGTGTTTTACTGGTGGAAGGCTCCTACGTCATGGAAACGCTAATGAGGAATTAATTGGCTCAAATCACAACGATGTGAGAGCATTTCTGTCCTCCTGTCACTTTCTCCTACTAATACTTCCATAAAACTGAAAAAATTACGTTGGAAGGAATGTGGAAATAGATGGGAGAAGTTGGAAGGAACTGGTTTTTAAAGTTGTTTAGGAGAAAGGTGATGTGAAAATCAAACTATGATGGACTGCACTTCAGGTTATCTGCACATCAGAATTGCAGTTCTGCTAAATTAGGAATTTGGTATTTATTTGCTTTTACACATTTACATTTGAAAGTGCCTGCTGCTTTCTCCAGGCACTTAAAAACGCAGAACAAACACCAGTGAGAGCTGAGGATCCAAAGCCAGAAAGGCTTTTTCTCATCACTCTGATTTTCTTACATTTCTGTTCAGCCACAGCTTTCCAAGGGGGGCCCTGAGCAGTGTGGGGCAGTGGAAGCTGTCCCTGCCCATGGCAGGGGTGGATTTGGATGAGCTTTCAGGTCCCTCCAGCCCAAACCAGGCTGGAATTCTGTGTTTCCATGATCATCAAAACCTTTGGCCCTTTTCCCCCCTCCCTGTAAGTGTGACCATGTACACTATTGCTCCTTGAGAGAGGATTCAAATTCCATCCTCAAGTGCTTTTGTAATCAGGACTGACTGTTGCATAATTTCTTCCTAATCAGTGCTTACATCAAATTTTATTTTATTTTTCTGCACTAACTTTATCTGGGGACCAGAAGGGTTTTGCTTTTACCAAATAAAAAACATTAAAAAGGTTCCTCATCTAACAAAAAAAATGTGTGAAGTGCTTTTGGGATGAAACGCTTCTCAATTCATGGTCAGTTTTCTGCAGCTGCTTTTGTGCCAGCTTTGAGTACATCATTCCTGGTGGAGAGAAAAATTGTGACAATCAACTCTGACATAACAAAAGCAGAGAGATTTGCAGGTTCAGAAAGTGGAGATGATCTGCTTTATATTCATTAAGAAATTCTATAAAAATTCCGTATCTGCTGTTTCCAGTGGCATCTCCGATATCTTAAATTTTTCCAAAGCGCCTTTCATTTTCTAAATTACTGTCAAACAGGGGAAATGTTTTTAAAAGCACTTAAGATACAAAATCAACCATTCCTCTTGTAACTTGGCATTGGCAAAGGTGGAATCTGAATGTGGAGGCAGGAGGAGAGTCCTGGAATCCCAGAACCAGTTGGGTTGGAAAAGACCTCTAAGATCATCCAGCCCGAGCCTTCCCAGCCCCAGCACCATCCTCAGCACTAATCCACGTCCCCAAGTGCCACATCCACGTGGTTTTTGAATATTCACAGGGATGGTGACCCCACCACTGCCCTGGACAGGCTGTGCCAAGGCTGGACAGCTTTTCCATGAGGAAATTTTCCCTATCCTCCAATCTAAACCTGCCTGGTGCAGTTTGAGGCCATTTCCCCAAACGCTGTCCCTGGGAGCAGAGAACCCCCACCTGACTCCTTGTCAGGGATTTGTGGAGAGGGAAATTTGGGTTTCCCAACACCTCCAGGACTTCTCCCCTTCCTGCCTCTCCAGCTTGTATGCAGCCAATCTATTTATTTTCAAACATAATTGACAGTGTGGAGCATCATTTCACTAGTCCACGTCATGGGCAGCATTCCGTGTGGAATTCACTGGGCAGAGTCAGGCTCTCCCACTCCTCTGGTGGGACATCTCAGAAAAGCCCCGATGGGAAATGGTTCATGGCTCTCCGTGCAGCCTGGTCCTTGGCTGCCTTTTGTGTGAAGGGAAAATGGGGCTCTTCTTGTTTTGAGGGCTGGGGTGGGGATTTTGGGTCTGGGACAAGGGGAAGGTGACGCTGGCTCGGCCACGCCTGAATTTCCTGCCCTCGCTTTGTGCTGCTGTGGGGCACAGGGGTGGCACAGGGTGGCACAGGGTGGCACTGGGGTGGCTGTGCTGTGTTTGCAGTGGCAGGGTGGCACAGGGGTGGCTGTGCTCTGTGTTTGCAGTGGCACAGGGTGGCTGTGGTCTGTGTTTGCAGTGGCACAGGGTGGCACAGGGGTGGCTGTGCTCTGTGTTTGCAGTGGCACAGGGTGGCACAGGGGTGGCTGTGCTCTGTGTTTGCAGTGGCACAGGGTGGCACAGGGCTGGCTGTGCTATGTGTTTGCAGTGACAGGGTGGCACAGGGGTGGCTGTGCTCTGTGTTTGCAGTGGCAGGGTGGCACAGGGGTGGCTGTGCTCTGTGTTTGCAGTGACAGGGTGGCTGTGGTCTGTGTTTGCAGTGGCACAGGGTGGCACAGGGCTGGCTGTGCTCTGTGTTTGCAGTGGCACAGGGTGGCACAGGGTGGCACAGGGCTGGCTGTGCTCTGTGTTTGCAGTGGCACAGGGTGGCACAGGGCTGGCTGTGCTCTGTGTTTGCAGTGGCACAGGGTGGCACAGGGCTGGCTGTGCTCTGTGTTTGCAGTGGCACAGGGTGGCACAGGGGTGGCTGTGCTGTGTGTTTGCAGTGGCAGGGTGGCACAGGGTGGCACAGGGCTGGCTGTGCTGTGTTCACAGTGGCAGGGTGGCACAGGGGTGGCTGTGCTGTGTGTTTGCAGTGGCAGGGTGGCACAGGGTGGCACAGGGGTGGCTGTGCTGTGTTTGCAGTGGCAGGGTGGCACAGGGTGGCACAGGGGTGGCTGTGCTCTGTGTTTGCAGTGGCACAGGGCTGGCTGTGCTGTGTGTTGCAGACCAGATGGCTCATTAGAGCACAGGCCAGAGGAAATTGGAGACACACCAGAGTTTTCGTTTGCCCTGTGACGAGCAGCAGCCCTGGGGCTCTGCTCCTTGCTGCCACGCTGTCCTCACGGGATGAGCCCTCTGGATTCCTGAGGGTGCAGTTCCTCCATCCAGTCCCTGTCCTGAGGGTGCAGGCCTGGAGCAAAGCCGAGCTCTTCCCTCAGTCCAGCTCAGTCCTCCTGATCCTGTTCCTCACCTGAGCTGTGAATTCCTGTCAGGCTGAGAGGTGTGGAAGAGGCATTAGGGGCATTGATGGTTTTAAACTGAAGGAGGGTCAGTTTACGTTGGATTTTGGGCAGGAATTGTCCCCGGGAGGGTTGGGAGGGGCTGGGATGGAATTGCCAGAGCAGCTGGGGCTGCCCCTGGATCCAGGCTGGACACTGGGGCTGGAGCACCTGGGCCAGTGGGAGGTGTCAGGAACACGATGGACTCTAAGGTCCCTTCCAGCCCAAACCATCCCATGATTCTGGCACGTTCCGAGCCAAAGGCAGAGCCCAGCTGTGCAGAAGGATCCAGGAGGAGCAGCTGAGGATGGAGAGCAGGGAGGAGAGCCGTGCAGCTGCGATCCCCCCGTGCATGGTGTAGGTTATTCATCCGAGAGGGGATATTGATGAAACACCTCCTACCTAACGGGAGCCTTCAAAGGAGCTGGGAGCAGCTCCATTCTCCCGCCCGGCTGACGTAGCCAGGCCTGTAATCAATAATTACCCTGTGATTTCCTGCTCCTCCAGACACTGACGCTGCCCAGGGGTGCTGGGAGCACGGGGAAATGCCAGCTCTGGGATGAGGAACCTCCTCCCTTTGTGCCACCCCCGTGGAGTCAGAGTCACCCCTGGGCTCACCCTGCTCCTGGGGGCTGGGGGGACTGTGGGATGTCCCCCCCTGGGAAGCTCCCATGGAGAAAACCCTTCCATAGCACATCCTGAGTACTCTGCACCCTTCCAGGAGCTGCACTAATAACTCTCTTACTCATTTTGCACTTTCCAAACTATAAAAAACTCCCAGCTTGCAGCAAATTGAGAAAGAAAAGTAAATTTTTCTGTATTTTCTGATTGTGACTCAGCAAAGGCCAGAGTGTATTTTTTTTATTCTTTTTGTGGTCAGAACATTTAAATCACAGGATTGTGGGGCTGTTGATTTGTCTGCTTATGAGATGACAAATTCAACATTGTGCTTACATTTAAAAGGGATGTCAGGGGCTGTGCTGCTCACCTTAATTATGGTGTCCTGAGAGTAAATTTTTCCCACGTACAATTAATCCATCGACTTTTTCAATACATAAAAATTATTTCAATAATAAAAGCATTTACATTATTAAAATGAATTGCAGATCTCTTTTCCCTTCCTTTAAATTACAGTAAAAAATATTGCAAGAATAATTGACTTGGTTGAGATATTGTCAAGTAAAGCTGGAAGGTTTGAATCTTCAGCTGCCACTTTGTGGATAAACTGCAACATTTTTTAATGCATATTTCCATGTTTCAGGCATGCACATGTTCGGGTTCAGGGTCTTTAGGCAGTCCTGTGGTGACCTTTGTGTTCTGGTGTCATTAAGTTGAGACTCATGATCAGATTTTGCTTCAAGGAGCAGTCCCTGGGACTTCCTTCCTTTATCTTAGAGATATCAATAAGATAAGATAAGATATAGATAAATAGATATAGATATAGATATAGATATAGATATAGATGTAGATGTAGATGTAGATGTAGATATAGATATAGATATAGATATAGATATAGATATAGATATAGATTTATGGTTAAAGTATAACCATCCTTAACAGGAAAAGCAGCAAATGCAGCCAACAGGGAAACCAGGAGTTCCAGTGTCATCTCCCCATGGTTCCCTTACTTCCAGTAAAAATGGAAAATTCAATTAATTTATCTAGGAAAGTGGGAAGCCAGCAGGTTGTATCAACTACAGACATGGATGGGTGGGAGATGGGGCAGGGATTGTTCCCTGGCAGGGCGGGGAGGGGCTGGGATGGAATTCCCAGAGCAGCTGGGGCTGCCCCTGCATCCCTGGCAGTGCCCAAGGCCAGGCTGGATTTTGGGAGCAGCCTGGGACAGTGGGAGGTGTCCTTGTGTGGATAAACTTTGAGGTCCCTTCCAACCCAACTCGTGGGACTTTGCATTTATATTTTGCAGTCTTGAGCTGCTCTGTTCACTTGCTGAGGAGGCAGCTCTTGCCCTTTCCTAGGCAAATACAAATTGTCATTTTTACCACCGATTTTTGCAGCAATTTGTGAAATTCTCTTAATTTGGTACTAGAGGTTCAATTCATTAAGGGAAAAAAACCTTGATAAATGTTTCTGATTTTCCCTTTCTCAACCCTGCAGCTTCATCAGACATGCAAATACATTTCTATTTAGGCTTTTAGAAAGTGTTAAATATGAAATAATCTGCTCGGAAACGTTCATACTTCACATATCTGGACATGGCAGATTCAAGTGCAGAGAGCTGACAAGCTTTCCTATTCCTGTCTGCCAACTCAAAATTCAAATTCCAGAGACTGGCGTCTTCTTTTATTACCATTTCATGTGAGAGGAGTTTTGATAAGCAGAAAGTCACTGTTTTGTGAGACATTTAATGGATTTTTACAATCCAATACTTTCCTACAATTTTCTGCAAACTGAAATCAATCCTCTCCAACCTTCAAAAATGGAAACAGCAAAACCCCAAAATAGCCCAGTTACTTTTATACCTATAATTCTTTTTCCAGCTCAGTTGGCCCATTGCTTTCTATCAACCATATGTATTTAAAAACAAAACTAAACAAAAAAAAATCAATACAAATGCATTCTGGACAGAAATACCTGCAAAGTTCCTGACCCAATTCCTGTTGAATTCAGACCAAAATTCCCATAATTTCCAGTGGAAGCCGTGTGGTTTTAAGTGTATCTTAAATACTTTTATTGAAGTTCATAGGGTGAATTGTCTGCCAGTTGTGGCCCATTTAGGGCAATTCAGGCCCTGGGAGGTGCAAATTTCCTTTTTGGCAGATGATTGCAGATGTTGATGGGGTTTTGATGGAGCCTTTCAGGGTGTCCATCACTGCTGTGTCCTTGGAAGAGTCTAAGGATGGAGAGAGCAGTGTGTCTGTCCTGTCAGGGGGGAAAGAAGTCAAAAGGTCATTTGTTTTAAAAAAAATAAATTTTAATTTATTTTTAAAAAATTAATTTTTTAAAAAAATAATTGTATTTCCAGTAGGACAGTCCTTTCTTGCCACTATTCTTAACGTGATTACAGGTAGGCCATAATTAGAATGAGGGAGCATTTTGTAAATAGTTTTTTTAAGATAAAAGTGGGTTGAAGATCCACAGCCAGTGCTCACCAGTCAGTGGCAATATTTTCACTTGTTCTCAGAGAATTTGAGGATATTCAGTATTCAAGACTCTGAAACAGCTGCAGAGGTGTGTGGGTCTTATTTTTCCAAATTTTTGGAATATTATCAAATGGAATCAAATTGTTCCAAACTTCTGTTTTGAAAGAAAGGGTTTGTGTTTTGGTGATGGGATACTGGGAAGGAATTCCTGACTGTCAGGGTGGGGAGGGGCTGGGATGGAATTCCCAGAGCAGCTGTGGCTGCCCCTGGATCCCTGGAAGGGTCCAAGGCCAACACCCTAGGATAGGGGAAGGTGTTCCTCCCATGGCAGGGGTGGCACTGGATGGGCTTTGAGGTCCCTTCCAACCCAAACCATTCCATGATTCCATGATAAATATTTGCTCTGAACTGCAGTTGGACCAAAATCAGGGCAGCTTCCCTCTAAAATCAGCAGCTCTAAAAGCCACCTGCGTGTGAGGCTCCTTTATAAAGTGAATTTGCACAAAATCACATCCCTTTTCTCCCCATGAAAGAAAAGGAATCGGTTGACCCTGATCTAAGAAACATTTTGACCAACCCGGTAACTTTTGACATTGCTGCTTGTAGATGAGATTTAGATTAAAAGGTAAGATCTGAAGGTGGAAAAACCCCACCAGTGTAGGAAAATGAGTTTTTTATCCAGAGTCGTGAGCTCATCTTCACCCAGAGCCCCAGACCTCAGCACCTGCTCTCATTGCAGACCTGTGAGGAATAAGTTTAATTTAATTCATTTTTCCTTTGATTTGTTGGCTGGCTCGCCGCACATGCAGCCCCACGTAACCTTTGCACCCCTCCTTAATAAAAACCCATGCAATCAAGATAAAAGGAAAGGATTTTATAAATACAGCCTCCCACACCCGTTTTATTAATGAACTTTCAGGCAAGTTCACTTAAAACCCCTTATTGATAGGAAATACCATCAATACTCATATGCATTTAACCTGTTAGGTGTTTCAGAGGTAATGTGCTTAATGGGACTGTTACTATGGTGAGCACCTCGTTTCTAAGTAATATTGTTAATTTTTTTTCAGGAAATGACAATATAGTGACATTTCTGACAGCCTTTATATTAAGGGCACACAAATAAATTCAACCGAGGAAAAAAATTTTATCATAAAGGTATTTTTCTGCTCCTTGACCTAAGGATGCCCCTTTCTGACCCGTTTGCAAGATGTTTTGCCACATCTCCTGAGCACTTGATTTGCTGACCGTTTTTATTCTGGGGGAAACAAGGTCTCACTTAACTGGAAAAACACACTTCTCACGAGAAATTTGCATCCCGCACTCTTCCCAGGATAAAATATGCAAGAACAACATAAATGGCATACTCCTCTTTTTCCTTTCTTTCTTTTTTCCCCATGAATTGGGCCTTTGATGTTCAAGAGGAGCAAGTATTAAAGGACATCCCTAGAAGGCTGCAGAAATTGTCCCCATTTATGACAAATGTAAAATAGTACAAATCTAGCTGAATGTGATGGTGTCATTAGTTTGTGAATCGCATCCTCGAAAATAACTGTGGAGGAGCCAAATCGGTTTAAAAGAAGATAACAAAATGGTTTAAGCTACTTAGGTTGAATGCCAATTATATTTTAATATTCAACTGAGCATATTTTACTAAGAAAAAAGGCAGCGTCGACGCATGCATAACTCATTGGCAGCGTCGACCAGCTGTGCCACTCTTCTCTTCGAATCACTTTGTGCATTTTAGTAGCATGGTAATTTAGTAGAGAACTACCTGAGTGATGGCATTTTCAATGAGCAGGTAATCTACAGAGAATTTTTATATGGTTATGAGTTCTGTGCTTCAGCCTGGCAACACAAAAATACATCAAGACCAATTACGGTATCAACTTTCAGCGTGATACCCTTGCCACGCAAGTGCATGTATTTCTGCCCCAGGCATTTCAAATTGCATCTAATTTGAAATCTTTGGGGTTTTAATTAAATTTCAGAATATATGGAATTCTTCATTAGTACCTGCTCTGAATAGCAGATTATACTTCTCTCAGTCTCTCGTTAAAGAAGTAGGCTGTGGTAAATAGCGTGTTCAAGAACTGATCATTTGTGGTGCCTGGATATTGGGAACAGAAATAGTGAAATGCAAAATAATATCAAAAAGATTATTAGTCCAGTGAGGGACTCTTGATTTGTATTTTAATGGAATTTTACATTTCTCTTAATGATTTGCAAATTGTCCTCTGATTATAAGATGCATTAAGCTTTTCATTTTAATGGAGAGACACAGCCATTAGCAGAAATTTTTTTTCTGTCTTCTTTTTAGAGTGCTTCCCTGCAGCAGATAAATATTGAAACCATTAACACCTTTTGATGTACTTTATAGTGCTGCAGCTTGGACCAATACATGAATGAACCTCACCCTTTTATATTTTAGCACTTTGCTGGGAGCTCCTGGTTGTCGTTGCGCGGGTGAACAATGACCGGGGCGCTGCGTTCGTTTCCTTATAATTAATGTTCCAAATGTTTCGGGGAGCATCATTCATATTTAATGCCAAAAGAAGTAGTAAAGCCAACAAAAGTCGAGATCTGAAATGCAGATGGAGGGTGCTGTGACCTTAGCTCTGACCATCCTTCCAGGGAGGAGGGTTTGTTAGGGATCCGCGGCGGGCGAGAACACAACCGGCTCCTTTGTTGCAGGCTCCAGAATACACCAGCACTCTTCATTTGTCAATCTGAAAGTCAAATTTCTTCCTTGCTTTCAGCTTAACGTGAACCCTTAATGTTGTATAAACATGTTGTGCCTGTGCTGACTTCATTGGGTTTGGCAGGAGAGCACGGGATGAAGAGCAGCCTCTTTTTTGTGGCGGCTTGCGAAGCGTGAGGAGGATTTTCCTGATGCTGCAGGTTCATGTAAAACAACAGGGCTGCTACATCAGGTAAATGTGTGATTATGAACCTTGCCAACTGAGGGAAATCCCTGTAATATTCTTCAGATGCTTTGGAAAATCAAATCATTCTTTAAGAGGTGCAGGACTGGGGGGTTTCCCCAACCCCACCTGCTTCTTGCCCCCCAAATAACCCAAATTTCTGCCTGTGCCTTGGCAGACTCCTCCTCTCCTGGCAGCTTACCTGTGAGAACTTCCTCCAAGCAAGGCGCTGCTTTTAGGCCTGCCTGTTAATTGAGCAACCTGGAATCTGTGAAATCCCATCAGGGGTCACTGGGAGGACTGCTCCATGTTTGCTTCCAGGATGTCTGTTTAAATAATTTGGATCTCGGGAATTCCAGTTGCAGTTCATTTAAGCAGCGCCGTGTGATGGCACTGGGATCAGTCTGAGGCTGAGTGACTTCATGGGATCACACTTCACCTCTTCCCAGTTGTTTTGTTGGCTGCTTGAATATATACTCCTTAAAAGAAAAACAAAAAAAAAAAGCAAAAACACACCTTAACTTTGAGACTGGAGGCAGAAGATTCTGGGAATCATTTGCTGCTGCTGCATTCTTGGAAGCATGTTGTGGATTAGTGTTTGGAAAGTGCTGTGCACATCTTAGCTCCATCCATTAGGTATTTGTAACTCAATCATAAATTAATACAAGTTTTTAAAAATCAGTACTTTGATACTGGCTTCATCTATATGCAGTGAGGAAATAGTTCCTTTTTATTGCATTTAAGCACTTTAATGAGTATTATTTTTAATGTGCACATTTACAAAGGAACTTATAGAAAGCTGAAGAATTTGCTGTTCCCTTTTTTAGCCCAGCGAGGATCTTACACTTTGTTCACGTAGTGCAGCACATTTGCATTGCATGTTTCATATATTAATTTTCTAGGCCAGGTTATCTTTGGCAACAGGATCTTCACAAAGCATCTGAGGGTGCAGATTTCTTGATCCAGAGTCCTTTGGGAGGGGATATTTGGGGCCGTGCCGAAAAATGAAACGGTAAAAACACCTCATCAGTGTAACTCTGAGTGGAATTACAGAGAAAAACCAATTCTGTGGGAAGCAGGGAAAAGAGAGGAGAGATGCTGGGGCCTCCCAGCCTCCTCTGCCTTGCTGGAGGAGAACACCAGGATACCTGTGCTGAGTAACCCAGTGGGGACCCAGTGTGCTCAAAGCTTTGCAGAGATTTAATGTTTCCTTTCTCCCAAATAACCTGGCTTGGTGTTGCCCTGTTCCCTGAGTGGATGAAAAATAGGTTTTTGGAGGTGCTTGGGGGATGCAAGGGATTCCTTCTGGCTGAATGTCTTGGGTTGGAAGGGAATTTAAAGATCCTCCAGTTCCAAATTTGTGTAACATTCCAAATCTGTAGCACATGATATTGCAGTGTGGGAGAAGAAATCTCCCTGTTCTTGTAAGATGATGAAACAAATTCCAGTTTGCAGCATCAGTTTTACACAAGCTGATGTCAAAACTCATGGATTTATTCCCCTTTTATAGAATCCCAGAATGGATTGGGTGGGAAGGGACCTTTAAGTCCACCCAGTGCCACCCCTGCCATGGCAGGGACACCTCCCACTGTCCCAGGTGCTCCAGCCCCAGTGTCCAGCCTGGCCTGGGGCACTGCCAGGGATCCAGGGGCAGCCCCAGCTGCTCTGGGCACCCTGTGCCAGGGCTGCCCACCCTGCCAGGGAGCAATTCCCAATTCCCAATCTCCCATCCAGCCCTGCCCCTGGCACTGGGAGCCATTCCCTGGGTCCTGTCCCTCCAGGCCTTTTCCAAAGTCCCTCTTCAGCCTCCTTTCCTTTTTCCTTTTTTCCTTTTTCCTTTTTCCTTTCTCCTTTTTCCTTTTTTCCTTTTTTCTTTTTCCTTTCCTTTCCTTTCCTTTCCTTTCCTTTCCTTTCCTTTCCTTTCCTTTCCTTTCCTTTCCTTTCCTTTCCTTTCCTCAGAGCATCTTGGAGCCCTGCAATGATGACCAATAATCTTGTAGGACCTATCTATGAATTTTAGAGCGAATGTCTCACACTTCCTTCATCGTGGTTCTGGATTTTGTGTCCTGAGGTGGGATTTGAGGTTCTTGTTAAGTTCTGTCACTTTATTTCTCCAAATTTGCCCAATTTGTGCTCAATTTTTCTCCCCAGTTTTGCACTCCCGGGTGTTGTTGATGATCCTGACCAAGACCTCAAACCCAAGGTCCTGATGAGTTGGAAATTTTGGAATTAGTGAGCTTATTTATAGGGATGAGTTGGAAATTGTGCTTTATCAAGATGTGTGAGCATTGAATCCTTTGCACTTTGTGTTTTGGGTTCATTAATATTGGAATGACACTTGTAGCCTATCCATAAATCCGGGAGGAGTTTTCTGCAGCACCTCCCTGCTGGTTCCATCTGTGACCCCAGGGTCCTGCCTTCCCATCAGCGTAACCAGGAAACTGCATTTATTCTGATTTATTTATTTATCAGCAAATCCTCTGATTTATTTAGGAACTCTGGGCTGGGTTGGGTGTCTCATTAACAGGACGAGTCAGCCTGTGAGGCTGCTTTTCTGTTGACTTCCAACAATGCAGATTGAGGTAAATTCACTTTAATTTGAGGTAAATTCAGTTTAATTCTGAGGTAAATTCACTTTAATTCTGAGATAAATTCACCTTAATTTCTGTTATTTCCTCTGGAGAAGGACAGGGGTTGCCTTCCCAGGGCTGGCAAAAACAAGAACTCCAAGAAAGGGGGAGAAAAGGAGAGTAGAGGTGGGACCAGGAGGTGCATTCAGTGTACACCACCAGGGATTTCTGGATTTTGGGTCAGGTGCTGGCCATTGGTGGCCTCCTGTCACACAGGGCCACGAGGGAGAGCAGTTCAAGCTCTGTCTGCAAGGTGCAGCTGATGAGGAGAATCCTGAAGCTGCCCAGGTGAAGTTCTTGGTGAGTCCCAGCTCCCTGACAAAGAGGAATAGAGACAAGTCCCTCATTTATTTCTATCTTGAATGGGGAAATAGAAATTTAATTTTCTGGCCCAGTCACTTAGAAATTGCAGCTGAGCTGGTGCGTGGTGTCTCTGGAAGGGCCATTCTGTGTCTGTTCCAGAACAGGAGGAAGGGTTGTGTAGCAGTAAATAATGATAAAATATGGCCACTTAAGCTGAGTTTGCAGTGATGAGGCAGTGGTTGAGTTTCTCTGATCTGCAGGTCTCTTGTATTTATGTCTACAGCAGTTCCTATGTGGATTTCAAATGTCCATAAAGTCAGTGAAAGGTTATTTTTACCTACTTTGCACAATTTCCTGCTCCCAAAATTGACATATTTGAAACAAAGCAAAAAATATTTGCTCCTGGAATGAGATTTTGAATGGGAAATGTTAGCCTGGAGAAGATTTCTGTCCCTGATCATTCAGCCTGGAGTGAAGGCATTGTAGAAATACCAACAGGTCTTTGTCGGTG